>NC_141778.1:28143485-28443485 GCF_054643075.1 Acanthaster planci | reverse complement strand
AACTATGATTTACATGTACGTGTATGCACCTGTAGATTGGCTGGCTCAGTTACCCTCATTGAGGGTAACTTTTGGGAATTCAGAAAGGCTTTTTGAATTTTTAAAATTTATTTATTTATTTGTAAAGCCCACCACAAACCCATTAAATAACAGTAGTGAAAATGTGTTGTGTGGGTCACATGTACAAATTCTGCCCCTGTATAATGTTTCTATATTCATCCCTGTAACTTTTAACATGATGGTTTTAACAAACTGTAATGGGTTGAATGTGCACATGTGTAGTGGCAAGACACATTCCCACTGATACTTTGGATTCAATTATTAGATTCAGGATTCCCGTTATATTGAGCTGTTACTTGTGGATGACTGTTTTCCCCTCTCGTTTAATTTAATGTTGCAGCATCGTCTCTAAGTGTTATTTTCATTCACCTCTTTCATGAGTATGAACCTAGGCTTATCAAACTGATAGAAGTTCTTTCAGTATTAAACCTTAAAAAGGTTTAATTATTGTCCTTTCAGGCATCCCCCATTCTCAGGGCTACGTCTGTACAAAGTACATGTGAGGATTTGGTTTCCTTTCAATGACATTAAACACTGCCAAATTTGATCCAGTTCAGCACTGCTGGATACTGTAGCAGGGAGAGCTGGATTTATTTGAACAGGCATGGGGTCAATGACAACAGCAATAGCCTTGACAAAGAGCTTGTATTCCCTGAGGGAAATCAAACTCACCATAGGAGGAGGAACGCCAAGGTCCCTCTTCTAAAGTCACAGCACTACACATGTACCTGATGTGTACTTTTAATGCAGATTTGTTCGGCTTATTTTTCAAAGTGTTAAAAGGTGGAAAGTCATATTTTAATCTGACATTTGGGAGCATGGTGGATGTACCACAGATAAGGCTAATCAACATTTGATGTGCATAGTGTTTTTAATATCAATCTTCAGACCCTGAATTTCATGTAGGCCTACATGTTATCCCATGGCCAAAGTCCCGTCGATCATTGATACAAAGTTGTTGAATTCTTCATTATATTTTAGTTTAGTTTTAGTTTTAAAATGTAGGCATCCGATTTAATAATTTGACAAATTGTCCCAAAAATATTTGCCAGAAGCCTTTCTTAATTCCCTAAGATCATCAACCACTGAGGAATCAAATGGCACATATTCTATTAGCACCTCATATTTAGTAGGTGGGCTCAATCTTCCTGTCCTTCATAGGTATCTCCAATTAAAAAAGTCCACAAGTATGTGGTGGCTTTTGGGGTCTCCAGGATAATTAAAGTTTCCAAGTAATCTTCTGTAATTTACATATTTTAAATTTCCTTTTTTTCAACATGACCTTGCCTGGCCCAGTGGAATCTGGCACTACTCAATTTCTTTTAATCTTGTTGATCCCAAAGTAAGACCATGTACTCTTCAATTCATTTGGCTGCTTGTAAAATATGGATCAGGACCTAGTTTCAGTCAGTAGATGAGAAAATAAATAATTGATTTGTACATGTCAGCTCTCAATGCTGGCTTTCTTTCTTGCCCTTGTTTCTGTGATTGTTTTTTCTTCATCCGTTTTTCTTGGTGTCTTTTTCTCAAATTCTCTCTTCTCTTTCCCTCAAAGTTAGACCTCTGTCATTTAAAAAAAAGAATTTAAGTTCATTTCTTGAATTTTTTTTCTGTGTTTGTGACAAAGCTCCTCACTCTGTCATCGGGATAAATGAGGATATGTACATGCTTTGCACGAATACAATGGCTTATTTAGGTTTTGAGATATTGCCCTACATAACTCTTCCAGTTAGTTTGTGTGTTAAGTTCAGTGGGAGGTACATTTGCCACCCACCTTTGAACTAAAGCCAACCTGTGCCCCAACAGGTGAAGGTGACCTGTGTAGCACAACAAAGTGGTGCCGCCAACAATGTACCAATTACCGACCTTTACCTCTAGGCAGTGTAGTAACACTGTAAGCATCAGTCTCAATATGGTTGAATTATCAATCCCCCCCCCAAAAAAAGGGTCCAGTTGTTTAAAAGTGGCCTGGAATGGAAAGGCAGCTCAGTTCCATTACTTTTGAATAATACACTGATTTCAGTATTAACACCCAAGATCATCAAAGATCTTTGGCGAAGAGAAGAAAAAAGCCAAAATGGGTTGAACCAGGTGGTTTAATCTGTGTAAAGATTATACTGGTGTTAAGGAGTTGGCTTCAACAATGGAAAGTCAAGTGATTGGATTTTACAATCACCAAGAATAAAGAAACACCTTGGGATAGGGGAAAAGTGATAAACGGATACCCAAAGATATTAGTTTCAAGTTGAGGTCAGAAAAAATTCTTGTTGTTTTGCATTGTGTATCATAATGCTGCTTCAATTGAGCTTTTCTCTTGGCCAGTTGAATTGTCAAAGATTACTTTATTGAATGTGACAAGAGTACTGAAGAAACAATTAGACCAGCTGCTTGTAACATTTCAAAGATTTAGCGTGTGTCAATTTGTTGGTGAGTCAGACACTGGAGTCTCTTTATCAAGTAAACAAGTTCATTGAAAACAAGGAGTAGGAGTTGAATCTGATGATTGCAGTGCGTCCCCTTTTCCATTGGACTCGCTATACACAAACTTGGTTGAACTTAAATACGAACACAGTATTAAAGTAATGCTGTGATTTTTCACTGATCATTACAAGTGTCATGCCCAATAGTTTATTTATGGTGTACGTTTTTCTGTATCCTGCTCATAATACTAGTAACCACAAAGGATGTAGTGCTCTTGTTGTAATTGATAATACAGACTGATGTCAGTCTTCAAATATTGCTACAGAATCATCACATGTATGTACATGTACATGTACATGTACTGTACCTGAGTTGACAAAATATAGGAACTTGTATATGAAGCAAATGACCAACCTACAAAAAAATAATTTTGTCAAGATGTTAATGTAAACATCAGGCTGGTATAACCACAGAAACACGTCCTTCCACTACTTGACTCTCACTCTTAGGTTAAGACAGATTGGCAAGAATTTCACTTGTACGAGTAGTATTCGCATGTCTTCTTGCCCCTTTGTAATCTAACACCACCAGCACATAACGAAAGTAAGCTTTGTTAAGTATAGGTTTTATTACGCCTTGAAGTCAAAATATGATGGTTCGCAATTTCTAGGATACTTTCTGTTATTTTAATGTTTTCTTTCAGTTGTTCTGATACAGTAGATCTTGTGTATATACATGTGCATGGTTGTTACTCATTGCTTTCAACTCCTAAGGGTGTGGCTGGAACTGCATTTATTGTTGTAGGTTCCATATTCCTTGTTTACCAGCAACATGTACTTGTACATGTATGGCTTTTGCCTTTATACAGTCCACCAGTCATGCATGCCATTTGTCCTGTGTAGTGTTGTCTTTCAGCACTGCTGTTGCTGCTGAGTATACCAGTACATGTAATTACTCTGTCTACCAATCCTGTCTTTTTGTGTAAACGCCTTTCTGTCAGAGTTGAACATACTTCTTTACTCATAAATAGCCATTTGTTCTGCTTTTCTGGTCAGATGTTTGTCTTGAGATTTACTCTAGGCACACTGGCTTATTTAACTCTTTAACAATTTGTAAACTTTTCTTTTTTGGTTGTTCCACAGAATGCTTATTTCCAATTGACATTTCTTCAGTGGAGAGGGATCATGATTTCCTGGATCAGGATCTTCTCGATGCTGTCACAAGGTAGAAATCTTTCAACTTCTAAAATTCATGGATAGATGTTTCGATCTGTTGCAACTTCTACTGCTGCTATGCTACTATTTTGATCTGCTTAGATTAACCATAGTTTCACCATACATCTATAAAGAGTTACTAATACCTTCAGTGTGGAATTCAGAACGTAGCTTGATTTTTTGCAAAAATGTTCATGTATGTGTACCTTAATAAAACATGCATACATATGTGTAGCACTATGGTCAATGTATGTTGATTGTGCATGTGGGAAAACCTGTATTGTAGGTACTGTTGCCACATACACATGTACATGTACAATGTACAGCCCTCATGTACTAGGCTGTTGTGTTTAAGTGTTTACATTTGTGGCATTTTCTAAACTCTGTTTGCTCTGTGGGGACCCAACTGGGTCCACTGAACAAACTCCATTCAGTCATTATGTACAAAACCTTATGTGCTCAAATACCTGTGTGTTCTACACAATGTAGAGACATATAAACCTACTGGGCATTGAATGCACATGATAGTTGAACTTTTAACAGCATTGGTTTGTGTTGTACTATTGAGCAGATATTAGCTTTTTAGTCTTTATGCATGGCCGGTGTGTGGAATGAGGTAGGCGAGGTGTAGAATTTTGCCCATGGCTTCCTCACGTTTTGTTTTGCATTTATTTGCTGCATCCCTAAATTTTACTAAAATAATGCCTGAAAGGTGAAGCCTATAACTGCTGTGTGTTACTCTTAAAAAAAATCCTTTTAAAAAGTAAATCTCGTCATTTAAAAGAGGAGAAATGCATTCAGAATGAAATAAAAGCAAATTATATTATATGTACATGGAGTGTCAATTTAAATGCAGTTTAGAAAGAATCCATTTCGTCATCATTTTCACATGCATCGTTAGGCTGATATCTGTGTCTGAAACTCTTGAAATGAAAAACGCCTACGCTCTGTTCCCATTTGTTATAAGCTCATGTCTGCTGTTTGAGTTCAAATGCACCACGGTTGATTGAAGTTTATAAATTTAATTGGCCTTTTTATCATTTCCTCATCACAAACATTTCATACGTTTCCTGTTGATGTGTCAAAAATTAACTTCATTATGTATGCAGCATCATTGAAATAGAATATGCCAAAAATAGAATGTAAGATAAGGAGAAGACACAAAACACCATATGGTCAACATCAGAAAGAAATACATTGATGCAGTGCTGAGATGTGCAGTAAATCAGAAAACAAAGTTGTAAATGTAGAGTATTATTTTAAATGATTTCAATATCAAATCTGATCTGTATACTCTTTGATGGGAAATATATTACTCAGATGAAAATTTTATGGGTACATGTACCGTATATGTAATTCCTACAAATTTGAACATAAAGGGGGCCTACATATCAGATTTGATATCTTAAATTTAACATCAATATTGAGTATCAGTACAGCAGTTGTTTTTTTAACATCAGTATTGTCCGCTGTTTTAAGGCTTAGGCCTATTCTGCCATGTCAGAGCAAACAGTCTGATATCTTCCTGATTTGTATTTTCTGTCAGTACAGAATAGGCTTGTCGTAATTTGCATAAAATAAAGCTGTGCTTTTCATTTTCAGAAGGTACAGAAAGATTTCATTCATAAGTTTGGTTAGAGCCTGTGATGTCATCATAGATACTGCATTAGCATCAGCTTCAGGCTATGCCCACATTTTGTCAATTTTTTGGTACCCATTGATGAACTCGGCCATTTCCATTCATGATTTCATCATCACCTGCTTGATGCAATTGATCGCGTGTCAGAATAGCCATCTGTTGGCCACACCTTCTTTCTCCT
The DNA here is from genome assembly GCF_054643075.1 of Acanthaster planci. Classification (NCBI taxonomy): domain Eukaryota; kingdom Metazoa; phylum Echinodermata; class Asteroidea; order Valvatida; family Acanthasteridae; genus Acanthaster; species Acanthaster planci. The sequence goes on along the minus strand of NC_141778.1, from coordinate 28,437,970 downwards.
TTTCTTTGTTAGTGGTATTGCCGTATCACCTGTGGTTGATAACCTGAGAACTCACATGTAAATCAATTTCCTTTTTTCAGCATATTTCCCTTTTTGTTGATTTGCAACAAATTACCAGAAAAGAATATTATTTGCTATTGAAACACTAAATAGTAATTATAAACAATATTTAGATATAGATTGGACGATACCGTAATGTAAAGTCACAATGTTTTGCAAATAACACTAAACTGACATAATAAGGGAAAATAGAAGTTGTTTTTTTTTAACTGTTTTTATTGACAGAAAAGCTGTTTGAAACAAAATCTACTTACTGATTGGTCATTCTAGCACACTGCATCAAGCTGATGTGTATATGCACCTTAGTAATCTCATTGTATCATTCCTTAAAACACAATTTTCTACGCTTCTGGTTTTCCAATGGATTGTCTGGGTAGAGGTTTTTACCCAGGACTTCTCTACCTTGTGGAACAACCAGAAAAGGGAATTCCAGAAAGAGGTTGAGTTTCCCTCTAGGAAAAGTGCAGCTGAAGAGAATGCTCCAAGGTGATATTATCTGTGCCACTCCAAATCCTTTGAAATCCCTCCCTCCCACTCTTTCTCCTTAGATTAAGGAAGATGGATCATTAGTCTGTATTTTCAGCAACTTGTCAGTTCACAGAGAGACCCTTGGACTCCAACAGTAACATTTCTTTGAGATTGAATATTCTAATAGGTCAGGTGTGAGCTTTTCATTGAGGAGGTGGTAAACTATCACTTAAAATTCAGTTATTTTCATGTTATTAATGGGTTAATTTATAATCACACTTGTACACGTGTAAATGATTACAATTTAATTGGTTTTTGCACAACCTTTGCGAAAAAGCCATTCTTTTTGTTCTGATTTTTTGGGAGGGGGTCTTCTGTTCGGGACCGAAGCCCATAGACTTTGCACGTATTTTTTTCTGTGCAGCACTTTTGCCATTAATCTTTGTTGCATATCATTCAAATTTGGCATAGGCACAGTCCTTATTGCATGTATGCCGAAGAGTGACGTCACAATGACATCATCGTGTGTCTTGTGACGTCATCACAGAGTTGCATATTTCAAAGAATGGTAAGTCTGGTTGGTTATGTGGTTATACCGGAATGTGTTATAGATGAAAATGGAGGCGACATCATCATGATGTCATATGATTTTATACATAATTTTTAATTTTTAAGGTTTTTGCCACCTCTCACTAACATAATATAATTAATTCAAAGTTCTTTTGCATAAGGTTTGTCGGCAATAGGTACATGCACAAAATATGGAAAAATGTGTGACGTCATGATGACGTCATCACAAAATGTGTTTTTTTAAACACACGCATGGGAAAGTCCAATCATCATGAAACTTGGCGGGTAGGTACATGTAGATAATAGTATCAGTAAATAAAATCTGAAATGACGTTACAGTGACATATTGCTCAATTTTTTATGATTTTTTGCAAATTAAAATTTGATAATCAATACATGTAGTCACATCTCAAAACAAAAAATTAAAAGTGAAATTTCTTTTGAACTGATGATGTACAAACGAGAATAGTTACATCTTGTTTCCAATTATTAATAACTAACAGAATTGTAATCATAAAAAAATCAACGTATAACCTTTTAAAATATATATAGGTGAAAAAACCACTTGCATTGTTCGTGGACAATCAGCATATCTAGTTTATAATACTTATTTCATGTAATTATTCCAAATTCTACACAGCATCTGTCTTTTTTTTCTGCATGACATTTGGTTTGAATTGTCAGTCCTGCAGTATTTCCCTACAGTGCAGGATTCTCCCTGTGAAACAGTCATGAAATTGAAGTTCATATGGGGATGTGTTTACCCCAGGTGGAAGGAAGATAGTCAGTGTAACAAGACTATTGAGGATGATTGAATTATATAAAAGGTCAACAGGTTACCAGTACATTACCATGGGATCATTTGGCTATCACTTGTACCTTTATAATATATATTGTCCTTGTGTGAAACTAGCTACAAAAATAAAGTTCAAAAGAAAACTGTGGAAAGTTGAAGATAAAAGGTGCTATAAAATTTGAAATGTATTAATGTTATCCTGTATGTCAACATCAATCACCGTGTGTGTAATTTTACATAAATTTGAAATATTGGCCAAATCTTTGTAAATAACAAATTTCTGGCTGAAATTATTTTCAGTTAGCCATGCCCAAAGGAACATTTTTGTCATTTCAGGTAAAGAGAATATGTATGACTCATTCAAGCCAGATGCACTTTGAAACACATGGATGTACTCCTTTTGATCCAAACAGGGAAATCACCTTTGGTGACATTTTAAGCAAGTAATTAGTAGCCCGTCTTGAATTGGCTGCTGTCCATGACTCCTGCCTTTAGCTACTGGGCCTCTTGTGTATGTGGTTATGATGATTCCAGGCACCAGGCTCATCATCCGAAGCAATCAGATTACTCATAATCGTTTTACCAGGGCCTGTCTGGGGCCTGCATTTGAATCGGACTGCATTGCTCTCTGGATGGATAATTGCTTGTCATTTGGCAACCATTTTTAGATATGGGTGCAAGTGAGTTGAGCCCATACCAGGGATCTGTCATTGTCAGAAATGCAATAATATTCCAAATGATGATAGCCTTCATAACGGACTGTTATGTGAGAAGTAGCTCTCAAAGTTCATGGGGTTTTGCCTTTTCTGAGAAGGAAAATATCATGATGAAAAGCGATTAAAGATAGATACCGATGAAACCATGTAAATAAAACATTTCAAAACTAAGATCCTTATCTTACAATTTTCTGGGGAGGTGTCTTCATCAAGATCCACTTTTATTTGTTCCAATGCTGCAATGAATAGAAGCAATTATTTAGATGTAATTAAATGTATATGTTGTGTCTTTTTTCATGTCGGGAGGGATGCAGGAAACTTATATTACATGCTTCTTCTTTTGTCCGACGTAATAAAAATTGTGACCCAAAAATTCATAACATCTCCTAAAGAAGTCAGATTTTTCCAAAGACAATTTCTATCGGTACTTCATATCTTAACCTCTTCAGTGATTAACAACCCAAATTATCTTAACCATGATATTGTGCATTATTACTTCATATAGGTATTAAGCATGACCTGTGACTACTGAATCATGTGTTGAATCATGGACAGATATTGTAAAGACCTGTCACAAAATTTGTGGTGCAACTAATTAGTAATAGTAGATCTGCAGTGCGAAAAGCCTCCATTTTACAGCTCCTTGATACACCCCACCAAGGTTGTGCATTCTATACAACCAACATGACAATATCGTGCCTCCACAGAGAGACCACATGTACCTTCTACTGCAAAGACAGGGTCCTGCATACATGTACATGTACACTGTTTACTGTGATTTTATCTGAGGGGCAAATAAACTCAGTAGGTGATTTGTAGTGCTAGCCAATCCGCTAGCAGGATGGCTGTAGGAAGGCGGGGCTTAGCATTGCTCATTCCTATAATCACGGCCACTGTGTATTGTACATATACAAAAACAAAAAAAAAACCTGCAGAAATGCTGGAGTGGTGCCAGTGTGTGTTGTTGAGTAGTGCAAGTGAAACATAGAGGATCATGTACATGTGCATGTTGATGAAGGCTGGATCCGTATGGTTAAAAAAGTGGTGAATTTGACCAATGCCAAGCTATAAGTGTGTGATTTCTAACATTGTGGATGCATTATTGCTGGTTGTGATTGCAGGAGGCTTCACATTCTCAACAAATGTTCCAGTATGAAGATTGAGGCTCCTCTGCACAGATCTGTAAGTAATCACATACAAAGAGTCTTTTTTCAAATTGTGCATTCTAAATTTTGAATGGAGAAAGATCCTGACCAATTGACCAACTTTCTTTAATTCCTTTTTTTTTACAATGTCCTCTTTGATCTTTACATCTGGAAATGAGCAAGTCAGCACCATCAATTGCTTGAATGTGCAGAAAGAGAAACTTGAAAACATTTTCCCAATGTTTTTATTTTTAATGATTAAACACTGTAAGTTTCCTCCATTCAGGAATTAAGTTGGGTTATTTGCTGCGTTGATATTCTTGAAAACGTGACAGACTGAAATAGTGTATCTGGTGATACCAAAGCTGTGGTAGAGTGGAGTGCAAGCTGCGGTAGAGTGCATGATGTGGAGAGTTTTTGCGTCAGTGTCTGGCATAATGTGTAACTTCCTTGGAAACTGAAACTATGGGCTTCCTGCCTTTCTGGAGAATTCAAAAAATGTGATGGTGTCCGTTGTCTAGTCTATTAGCAGTGAAATCATAAAACCAAGTCTGTGAACTTGACTCTGAAGTATTTTAAGTGTGTGGTTCACTCATTCGTTTAGCTTGACATTTATAAATGAGAGTAATTTTACATGCCGTATAGGTCTTTCTGTGGAGTTGGGGGTATATTGTGTGAGTATTTGGCACATTTATGGGTGTTTAGAAGAAGGGGTTCCATTGAGTACCTGGACTGCTCTAATACTAATAGTAACTCTTCTTCCTGTTATAGAACATTTCAAAGTATTTGAAGTTAGTCTTTCAGCATGATACTTATAGGAAATTTGTTTCATATGTAACAGGGACACCACATCTTTTTCATTAGTGTTGACATCAGAATATGAAAATGTTGTCTCCAAACCTGATGAACATCATATGGGTGTATATCCATGTTACACATGTGAAAATGGGTTTACTGAAAGACATGCTGAAAAGTCTCCAAATACTGTCCTCTGAAACATTCTAGAGAAGCTGGAAGAGTGAACACAATAAATGAAGATGTGTTGAAATGGCAAACTTGACCGACATCACATGCCCTAAAGTATTACCAGAAAAGCCTATTTTTAATGACATTGGAAATCAAATGTCAGGTGTTTTGAGGTTGACACACAGAATTAGTCATACAACTTGACTTTTTTGTTTCCAGTTGGGTGTGTGTGTTTTTGTTTACACCCAGTATATGTATATGCATAGTATAACATCCTCTTAAATTAACCTGAAAATATGAGATGTGCCTTTGAAACTTGAATCTTCAAATTTCAAGCTATTCATCCTGATAATACAGTCTGTATCATTAATTATCCACCTTTTGTGTCTGCCATGCATTACATGTCCCATGGGATAGGATTAATTTACCTTGTAACTGCTTGTAGGGAGGAATGATAGAGGACCCTTGGAATGAACAAACATTGCCAAGTAACAAGCAATACAGACAGCAGAGTGCCATTGGCCATAGAGTATCAGGCTCTTGACTCCTACCTCATGGAACTTGGAAAGGCAAGCCAGACACTATGTCTGGCACAGCCCACCTACTTCAACACAGTGTCCTACTCAATTCCCAACTCCATTAGTGCTGATAAAAGGGACAGCTAACTTGACAGTGTGCCCCATTACCAAATGATTAAGCAATGGGGAGAGGAGTGCATTACCAGCACAGAAATGGTGAAGAACTTGACAAGTAGAACTTTGAAGTGACTGTTGTCTTTGCAAAAAATGTTGAACTACATGTAGGTCACATAAGATGTGAATGCATCATCAGTCATTCGGTGCCAGAAATGGGCACCAGTGTAGAGTATGTTTTAAAGCAATTGAGTTGCTGTGACAGTTCATTGCTTTGCATCTTATCGATTTGATCTGATCATTAACTGCAGAGTGAGTACATGTAGCTCTGTCTAAAACACCTCAAACTTCAATCCCAGGCATTCACCCAGATCACATAAAAAGACAAAAATTCAAGCTGTACATTTTTCAATTATTATATATTTTTGTAATTAATTTGTCTCTTAAGTTAAATGGGGATCTGACATATGTATTGATCAATTGGAGTGTGCAGTTGTACTAGTTCCAGAGTTCCACTTCTGAATACTTCACTGGGTATGACAAGAACCATTTCAATGGCTTACTTGGCTGATGAACTTCAAAGGCCCTTAAAAACTGGTTTGGGTGATCGGACCTCCATGCATTTGTGAGGCACTGTATTCTCGCCATGCTTTGGCTGGCCTGGAGGTGGAAAAAAATATGACTTTGACCCTGGTGAACCGTGCGCCATGCTGTGGCATGGTGGTGCCATTGGCAGGAGTCAAACACTCCCCATTATCGAAGTAATCATTTGTATGATGGTGTCCGTATGATCTAACCAAAGGGCTGCTTGCCACCTACAGTGACTGGGATGGGAGCTCTCGGCAAGAGTTGTAGTAAAGGCTTCCACTTAACGCAGGCAAGAGTTAATATGAAAATTGAATATGGATTGGGTTACCACACAAGGAGATATTTCTTCTCTACAACCTTGCTGTCTGCTGAAACATACTACATGTAGCCAGGCTCAAAAGGTGGTTGAGCATACATGTATGTACATGTACATCTACATTTGTTGTGCATGTGCACTGTACATGTGTACATGTATGTGTATGCATGGAGCTATTCAACACAATAATAGCTTCATTATGTTACTGACATGTTCGCTTGTTCATCTGGAATGTATTAAAGTTCTGTTGTTTCTTAGCGTCCCCTCACCAAGGGGAGAGTCAGGGAAAAATTGCTTACATGTATCTCTCTATTAAAGGTTCTGAAATAGAGAAGCAGGAGATTTGCATAAATTATAGGCCTACCTGAAATACTATTTCTTCACTGGTATGCACAACTTGACATCCCTAAGCAGTGCTTTGTAGCAGGTAATCGTCAAACCCCAACACCATAATAGACCCTTCTACCCCCTGGATGGCATGACTTCATCAACCACACACTCCCATAATAAACCATGGTATTGGTAGATAAAACAGGAAGTCATTACACAGCTTCCCCACCAAGGTGTCCTGAGCTATGCCATAAACCTGGTTAGCCCTTTGCCCTACTGTCCCAGTTTTTCTGGTTCAGGTGTAATTGTTGGTCTGTCATCAAATGTTTTATGGAGAGTTTAGGTGTTGCTGACAAGTCATCTAGGGTCTTTACGATGTTGGCAAATAATAGGCAAGATAAGTTTTTATCAGGAAACTGCATACATGTGTGCTCTTCAGCTTCAGTCTCAGTTTGGGAATATCTGTCCACTCGAAAACATAAATTCAGAGACTGGGGTAGATTTATGTGACTTCATTTGTTGTGATATTGTAGATCGATGTATGTGATTAAATGATTTGAAGATCAAGCTGCTGCATTACAGCAGTGGGGAATCAATAAGTAGAGCGCTGACTTGCTGTACAAAGTGAAGCCTGCAGAGCACATCCACCTTTGTGCACAAACCTATGGAAAAGTTGAGATTTTGTATGGCTTTTGTAAGGCTACATACATGTATCTGCGTTCTGTAATGATGCGTAAACAAAGCCAATATGGTAGAAACTTGAATGCACAATAAGTAAATTACACCTGTACAGTAGTTTACTTTAAATTGAATGACACAAACAAGCTTATAGAAGATTTTCATTCACATGATTTTTGATGGTAGGTGTTCAATTTACACAGATGTGTGCAAAAAGGCGTGTGCCTTATCAGTCTCTCTACATTCTTGTGTACATGAAATTGCCAATAGAAATAAAGAGATTTGAAAAATGCATGCACCTCCGTGAACATGGTATGCTTCCTGAAATGCCTTTGCCCATTATGTTACTAGTACATCACATTAAAAACCTCTATATGTTGGTTGCAAAAGTTGTTCTTGATGCTGCATGTAGAATACATCATTTGGAATTTGTTCCATCTTATTTTATTATGTGCTTGTATTTATGTCGATACGCGCATCAATTCAAAATGTCTGCATCCAGGATGTGTAAAAACTTCTCCACATTGGGAATGATGTCCTAGCACTCTATAAATTTCATATACATTGTTCATATACATGTAGGTCTACGGGAACACACAAACAAGGCAGGAATGTATTTGTTATTTATATGTCTCTCTTGAAATCTTTGCATTTCAGACCCAACATTTTTTAATGGCATGATACATTTTATGTTAGCAAAACCCTTAATCACTTAAAATATATTTTTTTTTTGAGGGGGGGACACTTTTAAATTGCTCAAATAGTTCAAATTTACTATATTAGTGCCTAGATAGCTTAATACAATAATTTTAGCCCACTCTGCCAATTATATTTAATTGAATGGTACCATCAAACATGGATCTAAATCAGTTAAAAATTAACCAGAAAGACAGCGCCATGCACACACGATAAAATCCACGCATGAAAGATGAGGTTACCTCGACAGTAAATCATTCACATTGCTGCTAGCAACTGATGATTTGGTGTCTTAATTGCATCAGAGCAAAGTCCGTGCGAGAGATGCTTCCTGAGTTAAAAATAATCTGGCCATATGTTTAGGTATTGGAGCCCTGTAGAAAGATACACAGCCTGAGAGGAATGTCTCAACTGCCCATTATTTGTTTTTGCTTGGAATACTCATCAACAACGTGCCCTTGGTGCTTGTCTTTTGTGTTTCACACTCCCCTGCAGCTCCAGAAGGGGTGCAGTCATTGCATAAACATTATGCCGTCTTTAATCTAAACATAACCAGAAATCTTTCTAATTGGAATCTTTGCATTGTTCTGTCAGGGAATCCGTGTTGCACTGTAATGTTTGCATGTGCCTGTGGAAATAAAAAGTAGGCAAATAAAACAGGCAGTTCATGTATGTGACAGAACTACCTCCGTTGTTACCATCTGTTCAGCTGTATCCAGAGAGCAGTTAGGCCTATTTAGTACACCCCTTTCTCCATTGCAATGTAAATACTGGGAAAGACAGTGTACATTTAACTCTTAAAGGTGCTGATCATTATTACCTCTTAAAATTGCCAGACATGGTAAACAGCATCACTGTGTAAGGGTGTGTGTTCCTTAATCATATTGCTCGTTTGGGGGGGGAGAGGTTTGAAATATTTTCAAGGAAGAGTGGACATGGCTAAAATTTAATGATAGTACTTATAACCAGAGTTCACTTTATTGTGCATCATTAAAGACTAGGCCAGCTCTGTATTGATAACAGCTTTTCAGTTCTTCCAAGGTCCTTAGTTTATCACTTTGCTGTCATAAACATTTCCTGGTCTGCTTGATTTGGACATTATCCACCAATGTCTCTCTGTAATTTGTAAATTCTGTTGTTCCAAACACTCCTGACTTGTGAGGTTAGCCAGCACTGCACAATAACCATGCAATGACTCTTCCAAGTTAGTGGAGAGCTTATTTGTTGCAGGTTGTTGTCATATTTATCATCTTATGGTAGCTTGCCATGCTGAATGGACTAGATTTTGCCTGACCTTGACTGTTGTGCTTGCCAGTCAATCATGCATTGAAGGACATGTTAGCGTTTTGTCTTTAGCTCTGTGTACATTTCCCAGTATGTTTCCAAATGTTTTCAAGCTTGGGCTTTAAGTTTGCGTATAAGGAAATTATCTTCGTAGTTCATTATCCGTAGTTGCCCAACTGAATAAAACCATATTTCAAATTGTAAAATAATCATTTTTGATATAAGATAATCATTTTTGACCTAGAGTGTAGACATTATGAATGCTGATTTTGAACAAAAAAGTGCTGAACCATATTAAGTGAGGGCAATCGATTTAAAGGGGAAAATATTGGGAGTTAATTTCTGTTATTCTTTTCTCTGTTGTTTCAGGGTGATGAATCCGATGAAGAGGACCAATGTGCAATCAGCAACAAGTGGAAGTACACTCGAAGCAGTGGGCGGTGGTCTCGTCGCATGACTGATGACGGATATCCACCTCTTTCCCCGGACACTGTTGGATCCAACTCTGCTGAGGGCTCCCCAACCCTTACACATACACCAGCCACTCGACTAGACAGCAGCAGTCGGGACAGTCTGGTGACCACTGACAACGAGGGATACACCAGTGCAAGCAGCTTTGACAGTCCTGCTGTAATCCATAAGACATACCGTACCAAGCGGCAAAGCCCTAACGAGATCACTTGCTCCACCTCATTGGGCAACCACAGTTTGAGCCCAACTCGTAGGACTCCACCACAGTCCCCAACCATGCTCTCTATTGGGGAGGATGGATCAAGAAATGCCATCATTGAGATCTCTTCACCAATCACGGTGAAGAAAAAGACAACCGAGGAGGAGCAGGGTTCAAAGGATCGTATGAAGGGAGCCAAGAACTTTCTGAAGCGATTAGACAGCTTAAAATTGAAGCGTGGATCAAGCCAGCGGGGCAGCAAACGAGGCAAGGAACATAAGGAGACACTTGTCATCAGTGAACCAGTCATTGATGACCAAGGAACATTGAAGCGTAAGATAGAGCTCTTCAACTGTGTGGATTTGGATGAGGCTTGTAAGATCAAATCAACCCCACCTCACTTCATGCCTCTCACACCTCCGATGCGCAGGAGGGCAGCAACGGGAGAAAAGAGAAACTCTGAGAAGAGAAAGGGGCGTGTGTTCTCTGAGCCCAGCTCTCCATTGATGAGTAGGAAGATTGACAGACACTTCTATAGGGAACTGGAAGAAGCACACATGACCATCATCACCAAAAAACTGACCCTGTCAGATGTCAGAAACAACAACGATGAGGGTGAGAGGTTGTTCAGTCTAAGCCCTGATAGATCTTTAGAAATTGATATTTCCCCTGCATCTTCACCAGGAACACTGGAGAGGAAGTTGAGTTGTAGTGGGACAGTCAGTTGCCAGTGCCAATCTTGCCAAGACAAAATGGCCCCGTGGAGCTCAAGTGAAGAACTATCACCAAAACAAGCACAAACAGCTTCTCCGTGGACAAACAGTGTTTACGATAATGTTCCTAGGACAGTGCATTCCAGCAGTGAGCATGTCTCAACCACCCAGATTGCAATTGCTGAGTGCGAATTCCTACGCCAGATATACAATCTGAAAAACATTGGATCAGAGCCGTCTACAGCAGACCAGCCACATTCAATTCCTTCAACGTCCACCATGGCTTCTGACCAGGCTCATCCCTCTCATCACCGCAGCCATTCCTCCGTCTCCAGGACTCAGTTTGAGACGGAAAAGCATGACATCCTGACCAACATCACACAGCTGCTCTTGGCTGAGAAGAACTTGGATGATGACCACCTGACTGTCCCAATCATGCGCAAAAGGACTCGCAGCAATAGCCTGCCTGACACACGACCATGTAGCATGCAGGTACAAAATGTGACCAGGTTTGAGGGCGTAGACCCTGAACTGGATGGGATCAACACAGAGCTGGAGAAATTGCTAAATGGGATCAACCAGAGTCTGCATGAGATGCAGGAAAACTTACGAAGAGGTTAGTCGAGTTAGTGTTTAAAGATTTGAACAGGACACATTCTTACCAGTTTGATTGTCGGTGTTTGTAGTAGATATTTACATGTATTTGTTGACTCTGTTAGAAAGTTCATGATAAGTGCCAATTTAACAAAGTAGATTTAATTCATGTAGCTATCATTCACAGTAGCACTAGATTTTAAGAACATTCTTAATCCAAATGAAAGTTTTAAAGTTGATTGAAACAAATTTAACAGTAATTTTTACTTTCAATCTCCAATTATGGATTATTTTAAAACATAATACTGTTCTATAATAAGTTCTTTGGTAGAAGGAAGGTAGGTTTTCAACAAGAAAGAAACGGCCAGTTTTCCAGCAAGAAATCAAGAGGGTCTACCTTTTCAGGTCCCAAACAGATAAAAGATATGATTATTTCTGATCAGAACATTTTCAAAGCGAGATGATATTGAGTAAGATTTTATAGGTAATTCTCTGTGTCATTAATTATGTCAGCTTTAATCCTGAATGTTGGTCTCTTTTTTCGCCTGTGTGTTTTTTAAAGGAACTTTAGAATTCCGGTATTTCTCACTTTAACATTCTGTCTACAAGATAATCCACTTTTTTAAAGGCCAGTTGTATACAAACTCTTTACATCTATACATGTACATGTTTTACCAGCCCCACAATAATAAGCCTTTTGCGAGTTAAATTTGAATAAAGTCTGGTACTCCGAGTTCTTTAAAGTTATGCGAACATAACAATTTGAATTCTCCATACTATAAAAACACTGTTGCCATACCACGTGATTTGGGGCAAGCTTTTGCTTAGTTACATAAGAGATTGCTTGCAACAATGCATTGTTCTCAATGGACGAGAAGGGCACAAAGGAACCTGTCCATTTCAGAGAGGACGGTTGCTATGCAATAGCTTGCCCCAAATCACGAGGTATAGCAACAGTGTCTTTAGTCTGGGGAATTCAAATTGTTATGTTTATGTGAAATAAGATGACTCAGTGTGCCAGATTTTAATCAAATTTAACTTGCAAATGGCTAATTGCTGTGTTGCATGCATGGATCATGTCACTGATAACACCAACCATGTGGGGCTATAATTTGGTCAAGATTAAAGTGACCTGTGGAATAGAGGTCACTGCATACATGTACATGAGCTTGGTCCTGTGGTGTTACTGGTAGGTATACATGAATTCATTAGAAAGTTTCTTTGACACCTTAGGGTAGGGAAACACTGTGCGGTCAAGGCTTCTGTGCTACATGTAAAAGCCTGCATGTTGGGTCCCTTCTGTTCCTGAAGAAAGGGATACATGAAATTTCCCATGGCATCTCGTTGCCTGAAATTCTCTTGAAAAAGTTAGCTTTCATTTGAGCACGTAACAGAATAGTCAGAAAAATTAAGGAGCAGTTGCTGGGAGATTGTGATTTTATGTCTGAGTACTAAAGGATGCCTGGCATCTCCTGGCTGAGGCAGCTCCAGCTAAATGCTTAAAAATTGCTGTGAGGTCTGTGAAATTTGTAGTCTTAGTGGTTTTTCTTCTGCAGAGCTCTTTCTGACATACATGTAGGGTACCTTGAAATATACCATAGCTACATGTAATGGGCATCCTTGAAGTATTGTTATTGTGACTATTTTGTTAATGTTTACCCATATCGTAACAACATGGTTTACTAAACAGCTGCAGTTCAGCTCTAGAGTTGAGATATTTCAAATTCCAGTGATGTTACGGGCAGTACTTGAACTATTATACTTTGTTTGCGTAGTTCATACAAAGTACATTCAAATTCAGCTGAACTGTCATATGATGTGTATTTAGCCATTGTGGGGTTTCTGCCCAATTGACGCAAATGCAAAGTTCATCATCAGACATTTCATTGAGCAAGGAGCATTTCAGTTGAAATGTACTCAACAAAATACAGAGAAACCCTCAGATTGTTGTATTGTTGCATGGATCAGAATCCGCAGGGGAAGTTGTACTGTATATGTAGTTCTAATTTCTGATAATCTGTGAATAGGGCATCCTACAGCTCTCAACCACTGCTTTATGTTCAGTAAACTTAGTTGCCTTGTGCCTTTGATGCTGGCCTTTCCTGTTGGTCTTGCATGTTGCAGTGAAGTTTTCTCACTAGACAGTGAGAACAGGTATTTCACCACTGTACCACATCATGTATACGTGTATTCTTTTGTGAAGCTCATGGAGAAACATTTTCCAACTCCTATTTTTGTTAATTTCCAGTATAACAAAATTGTCAAAGCAACAAATTACTTGCCTTATCCTGTAAATAAAACTAACCGTGACACTCTCTGAATACAAATTGTGCCGTGACAAAATGCTTGTTCTTTTAGATTCTTTTTTGAATGAATGCTATCTCTTCTCTGTCCCCTTGTGCAGATGAGGGCAGTCTGTCTTCAGCCTCCTCCCACTCCCAAGTGTCTTCACCAGTGTATTCCCCGGTCTCTTCCACCTTTCCCTCACCCTTTCAATCACCTTTGCCGTCCCCCCATCTCAATCAGTCGAGCTCCCACAAGGACCTCGGAGACAGCATCTTAGCCACCAGTCAGGATACCACCCCCACCACCACCATGGCCATGAGTGTGACCAGTGAGGGTGATATGATGATTGGACCCAGTGATGAAAGTTTAGATATGACCAATATGCCGACTACCATGAGAGAAAGGAGGGACTCAGGCGTGGGGAATTCACTCACACGACCTAGTAGCAGGTAAGCAAGACATGTTGTAACCCTTACCCCCAGTATGTATGTAAAGTCATATTGAAATCAGAGGATTTGGGACTGTTTAAGCAGACATTATGTGACAAAGGAATCCATGTTCACTTTACACAAAGGAAACCTCTCGTACTGTCAGAGGCAAACTTTATTAGAGGAAAATCTTCACGGCAATAGGGGCCCTTTCTATCATAAAATGGTGACACACTCAAATTTCACTCTATATAACAAAGAGAATCTCTGTTTTAAAATCCTTCCTTGTCTTAAAGTATGCTTTAGGAGTGTACATGTATGCACACAGAAACATGAAGTTCCAAGAAAAACAGTGTCAGAACTAGTTTCTTGTAGCAATATTGACCAAAGTTACTGTCAACATAAGTGCATATTTTATGCATTCAAATGATCCAAAAATTGCCGTTTCTGTTCATACATGTACATCTACATGGCTGACCCTAATCCATTCCTCACATAGCAAGTAACTTGTATTGCAGTCAACAGGAGATTTTCAGTGAAGTTATTTATTGTAGGGATCCATGCAACAGTGCCTAGGCATTACCGTTGTTTGCAGTGTGTTTGAACTACATATCTGTGTTGGAAGTTTAACAGGGAATTGCATTTGTGAGGTCTCAAGAGTGCACCATTTATTAGTTAACGGGGTCATTGACCTGGTAAATACTGATACTGCAGCTGCCAGCCTAATGACTGGAATCCTGTGATCCTGCATCCTCCTTCCTATAGGATGATGTAGGCCATTCAAGTTGTTCCTGCCTCTCAATTGTACTATTATTACAAGCAAGACCATGAGTGTAGATCTCCTTCACCATACTAAAGCTGACCTGTATGTGTTACATGGAGCAACAAAATAAGAATACTATTCTGTATGCTATTACTTCCAAATACTTTGCCTGTTGACCCTCCTGAAGTACTAGGAATACGTGTATACTATTAGCTTTAGGTTGTAACATTTCCCGTCTCTTTGATTGGTGTGTTCATTTCAAAGATTTACCATTATTAAAAAACTTCTTGGTAAACAAAGGAATACTTATCAATCCTGAAGCTAACATATGATGTGTAATCAAAGAAGATTTCCAAGGAACAAGTACTTAGTGTCATTATTATGCTGTTAAATGGGAGAATCTACTGCTGAGAAATATACACAGGGATGGATTTCCTGTGTTCCTAGCCACCACCCCCTCATGGTTTATCCTTGGAAGGTTCACACTGTTTACTTACAATCTGTGAGTCATCATGTGTAATGGACTTACATAACCAGTCTGTCCACTTGCCCTGCATTGTGTATTATGACAGGCCCATCATTTCCAGCTGATTTCTTAGCATGCTCATAACCACAGCATCCCCCACTGAAAAGTCCAACCAGGAAGGCTGTTTATATTTGGCATGCACTGCTGTAAGGAACAAAAGTAGACAGACATCAACAGGAGGGTGGCACAAAATGTTCTCTGCTATTTTGGGCTTTTCTGCCCCCCCCCAAAAAAAGACTGATGAAATATACCACAGAGGCAAAAAAAATGTTCATTGACACCCATAGGAAGGAGAAGTCACAAGGTCAGCTCAGAGGACTTCAAGAGCAGAATGTCCATAGATATAGTTTTATGTCAGCTTTCAACTAAGTTCTGAACATGCGTGTGATTTGATAGGGCTGTCCCCAGTTTTGCAGAATATGCAGAAGAGTAAAAATATTTGATGAGTGCAGGGGGAGCCTTGCCTGGAAACACGTGTTTATTTCTCTCATCATTTGCTCATCAAACTTTGTTTTTTTAGTTTATGACAAGTCTATTCCTTATTGTACAGGACATAACTTCATAAGCATTTGTTGGGATACAAAACTGTCAAAACGGGTTTTCATCATGCTAACTGTTGTCACTTTTCAACACAAGGCACAGGAAGTGACAAGTTGCCATTGTCAAGTGCTTCCTGTTGTGAGTGAGTCCCTTATCATTCCGGGTATCTGTGTTTTATCCTTGACTATTCACATTTCTCAATCAGTCTTATAATAGCATATTGCTCACTGTTGATAGAGGTTTCCTCAAATGTGTGAGGGATGACCAGCTTGTATCACACAGTTTTTTTTTTCCAGTTAGTGGTTTTATGTGGTCACTTTTATGTCAACCAATTAATTCAAGGTGGTTGAGGTCTTTGTAAGTGTATGTCCAAGGGCCACCACAGATGAGTCACATCACTGAGGAATAGCTGGTCATTTGACAGCAGAGAAAGTTCTTTTCTCTAGCTAAAAATAAACTGACCACCAGTAACCTCTTTTTCTTCAAGAGAACATGACAGGTGGTCATTGACTGCTGTAGAAAGTCACAAAATCCATTAATGGGCATGCACAACAACAAAAACAACCACCAGTTTGTTAGTGCATGTCTTGGATTGTAGTAAAATACCCACTCCATTCAGTTAGACCTACAGCAGTGGAAGTGGTCACAGACTGCAGAGTAAAGATCCAATAATGGATGTGCACAATAACAAAAGTCACTTTCAGTTGGGAAAGGACATCTCTGACTGTGCCAGGCTTCACCTTGTCCTGTCACAACAGAGGAGGTTGTTGACTACTTCTTGTTGGCTGGAGAGAAGTGTTTAAAAGTGTGATAATGGACATGAAAAATTGAACAAATAAGCCAACAACAGCGGTGTGTGTGATGAGTTTTGTGTTTAGGGAGATTGTGATGACTTTCCATTTCGATTGGATTTTTGCCAGAAGTAGTGCGCAGAGTAGTATGGAATTGTACCTCATTCCAAGATTCAAGGCTGTGGGTAGAGTGGTATTATTATTTGAGACATCTCAAGAGATGAGATGTAGCCTTTTTTATTTATACACAAATTATACTTGTACACAAAGATGTGACAGCAAGAATTATTAATGAACTTTTAAAAATGGCATGAACTAATGACGGCTCCAGATTAGGGGAATGCACAGGAAAAGTTAGTATCTCTTTAGCCGTGTTTGCACTGGAGTTTTTTTCCCATGGGTTTTACGGAGTCAATGGGGAAAAAAAAATGGTCAAATGTGACGATTGTCTGTCCACACTTGGACTTTTGACACAGGAAAATTTTACAGAAACCCTGGGACAAGTAACCTGGCTGGCAGTGCAATGACTTCTGAGGGCGCTTTGTGTGACCTTTCTGCATTTATTTTCGTCCTTAGACACAATGTTACCATCCTTGTTATCATCTGGAAATGGTGCACTCTTAACACCAGTTACTCTTCCAATGGTGTCAATGAAATGGTGCACTCTTAACACCAGTTACTCTTCCAATGGTGTCAATGAAATGGTGCACTCTTAACACCAGTTACTCTTCCAATGGTGTCAATGAAATGGTGCACTCTTAACACCAGTTACTCTTCCAATGGTGTCAATGAAATGGTGCACTCTTAACACCAGTTAATCTTCCAATGGTGTCAATGAAATGGTGCACTCTTAACACCAGTTAATCTTCCAATGGTGTCAATGAAATGGTGCACTCTTAACACCAGTTAATCTTCCAATGGTGTCAATGAAATGGTGCACTCTTAACACCAGTTAATCTTCCAATGGTGTCAATGACAATGTGCAATGATTGCGACCAAAAGGGGAAACAATTTACAGGAATTATTCACCACATGCTATACCATGGCGAAACGTGCAATGTGCATGGTAGTTCCCTGTATGCAGCTGTCGCTGTGCTAAAGCCGGCTCTACTGGGCCACTTTCCCATGCTTTTGCTGACTCGCACTGTCTGCACTAGACTTTCCTTCTCAGGAAAGTGTCTCGGTAATTTTTCCTGGGCAGAAGTTGGCCGGTAGAAATGACCGCGTGGCTCAGTTAAAGTAAATGAGAGGAAAACTTCCCGGAATGTCTACACTGGACTAAAAATAGAAAAAGTATTAAACCATCATCCCGGGAAATTTGACAAAAAAGTCCAGTGTGAACACAGCCTTTGACAACTGACGTCATTCGCAAGAGGCTTGTACTGGTTTACGTGTAACTCTTATTTTCAGTTCTTGGAATGCCCAAGTGCTTTTCACCAGTCTAGATTGATAAAGTGACTGGTCTTGGATGAAATACATTATCTGTGCCATTCTAAATATGAACTATGGAACTACACAGAAGTGTGTTGAGCTGGTGATGAGAGTCAGGCACTGTGTCCTTGATGAGCATTGAGGATGATTGGTTTTCTGTCTTTTTTTTCCTGCTTAAACTTTGACTCATGCAACGCAGACAAGTGAAAGTGGGCCCAGATGCCAATTCATTGTGTATAGTGCCAGCTGCATGCAACCATGAAATGAGACAGTAATAGGATTTTTACTAGGGCAGCTGTATATGCAGGTACTGAGGTCATCATCAGGAATCAGTAACTTGGAGACACTTATCCAACATGAATAATTACTCATCCATCCAATGAAAAAATTGGCTTTCTTTGTGTTTGTTGGACTTTGAAGTTGTGGTTGATGATGTTACAATTTATCATCACCATACAATACATTTTGAAAAAAAAAGAAATATTGGAAAATCAGCAATACCATTCTTATAATGGCAATTTTTTCTCAGTCTGGTTTTCTGAAAATGAAATGACGGTGAAACCTCACTTATCCATCCACTGAGCAAAACTAACCTTTTGCTGTAACATGTACCTAATGTGTCAAAACGTAGAGCTGAACTTTAATTATGGCTCACTAGGATTCTATACACATTAAATGCCAACCATTAAAACAAGCCTGGTGTGAATAGACTGCATTTCATGCTAAGGCCAAAAAGAAAGATCATTTTTCTCTGGTCAGACTGATGTTCTGGAATTGAGACAGCTATGCGGCTTTTTTTTCCCCTCCTACAGGGTGGGATTGTGCAGACAGTTGCATACGCACGTTATTGAGTCTTGGGACTAGACCAGCTTTATTATGATTATAAGCTGACAACAAACAATTTTGTATCCATAATCTGCTATCATTGTTCAACATCAATCTCAGTGGGATCTATCGCCCTGTGTAAAAGATCGAGCTGCCCACAAAAATGTTGAGGCATTGGGGCAATAGAGGGTGCTGATGAAGCTCTCACAGAAAAATAAAGATTGACGCCCATGCTTGAAATCGTCTTGGTACCCCTAGGACTGTGGGTTTGTTGTCACACCTTGTTCCCACAAATCCCATAGATCTCTGGTATCCACGTGGCTTGTGAGTGACTGGTACTGATGACATCGGTACAATGGTTGATTTTCAAGGAAATTAGAATTCTTTGCAGACATTTTGATCCTTCAATCCTTCAATTTCAGGTAGTTGTTAGAAAAAAGCAATGCTTTTTTTTTCATAAATGCAGAAGTTTGAGAATCGACAAGAATTAGATAAAAACAAGTGGATTAGAATGCTCTTTAGTAAGGGTATGCATTGTCATGAGTGTGCCAATATTTGAACCAAGTCCCATTTCATGTTTAATTAGAGGAGATTTGCTTGCAAATAAACAGGATTAGTATTCCAGATAAGTTATCAGTTTGTGAGGTCTCTGATATCAAAAGAACTTGCTGCTGTGCTTGTACATACATGTACATATACATGTACATGTAGCATGGATACATCAGTTGCTACATACAGCTGTACATGTAAGTGTGAAATGTACAGTAAATTTTCAGTTTGTACCTGTTTCTCCATTAAATTCATAGTTGATTGGACTGAAAAAGGGCCAGCCATGTGTTATTCGTGAGTGGTTTCAAATAAGAATGAGCCAGAAACAGATATTCATTAGAGGCTTTTTCTTGTAACACACTGTATGCAAACTCTTTGTGCAATCTGTAAACCCAGGCACCATTTGCATGATGGTGGAAATAGTTTCCATAGGCTGTTCCTGTGTACATCATCAAATGCTCCTATAATGTCACTGTATTAGTATCATGTCTTCATATGGGTAATTGCTTAATGGGAGAATTCATTACTAGGGATGCTGTGTCAGCTCTCAGTAGTTAATAGCATTGGTTGCACATCCTTGATCATGTCAGGGTGTCTCACTCATCAATCAGTTACTGAGGCGGCAGGCAGCCTGCAGTTGCCTGGCTACAGTAAGTGGTTGGAAGGAAGCTGCTCTGTCAATACTGGTCTTTTTGTCTCTGGACTCATTACAGTCTGGACATCAGCATTGCCCGTGGTGCCTTGCACCCTGCTTGCACCAATCAGTATATTATCCCTGGCACCAAATATACATCAATTATGTTAAGTATTTGCAAGTGCAGTCACACCCTTTGTCCTTGTAGTGATAATTTCTCCGTTGTTCTCTATTCAGGCTGCAAAACACAGCTTGAAACTATCTTAGATTGAAATGTGTGAACATTTACCCTGAAATATCTCCAAAATGGTGGATAACATTCAACTAGTTGCCTATCTTGCCCTTCTAGAACCCCTCTAAATAGACAATCTCTACTTCTGAAACTCACCCTAACCAGATGTAGCCAAGACTTATGAGCCCTAGCACCACTGATCCTGACTTAATCTGGCAAAATTGGCACTGACTCACTGACTTTTCTACTTGATACAATTGTCAGCATTGGTGTGAGGATGCTGTATGTTAACACGTAGGGAACATAAATTTCAAGACAGTAATACCAGGACTGATTGGTTGATGTGCTGAAAATGTCACATTCAACGTGACTCATCTCTGACATTCTACTATTCAGCAAGAATGCCATTAATCTTTATGTTTGTTATGTGCAAATGTTCTGTTGGCTTTGTGATGTATCTTTGTGGACCCTCCAAGTACCTTATTTGGCCATTAGAAATGCTGAAACAGTTGCCAACTGGGATCTTCACCAAGCTAACCTCTTATTTCAATGACAAAAAGAAATACTTATTTCCCACAAATTACACGTTGTTTAAGAGTGAAGTCTGCATGGGGGGAGCCAAAGCAGGCATTGGTTGGATTACCCAGATGGTTAGACTTTGTGTCTGTTTTCTGTCTGCAGTGGCAAAAGGCCAAGAATCAGATGGCACAGTTTCCAGAAGTCTCATCGACCAAGCCTTAATTCAAGGTAAGGGCTTACCAAGACCACACCAACTATTAACTCCACTGATTTGTCTGTCTGATAAGTTAAAGGGGCTCTGTAGTGGTTGACATTCAGGATATTGGAAAGAATGTCCTCTATTTAATACCTCTGATCATCAACTGTGTTTTTAAGTGGACTTAATTTAATAAGCATTGACTAAGTCATTTAATCTTTGCAATAATCAAATCATATTTCCTGGACATTTCAAGTCTAGATAAATTGTTCTGGCCAGAAAGTGATAAAATTGATGTGGCATTTGATAGCTTGACAGTACTTATAAGGATTTCCCAGAATGCTTACATGTACATTTTGACTTACATTTAGTTACAAGATACTACTGTATTTTACGGAGTTCATGTGAGAATTATGTATAATTTCCAACTTAAATCGGGAATGATTCTGAATTTGGCTGATAAAGTGCGTCCCACTTATCCAGGCCTACAGATGGGCATTCATTTGTCTAAAACCCTGAACTCGTTCCTCATTTCATTATTCCTTGATGAACAAGCCCAAAAGTGCATATGGTAGAACAAAATTTGTTGCCATAGAGGCAAAAAAGACTCAGCTGTCATAGTTTTACTGATTTGATGGTTGAAGCATTCTTTAATGGGAAGCTGTCCTTATTTTTGAAGCTTTCCTGACATGACTCAATGATTTGTATTGGTTAGACATCTGTATCAGAACCTACACATGTACAAATTGTAGGCCTACATGTACAGATGCTGACTTCACCTGCAATTTTGTGAACTGATAAAACAAGCTAACATACATTTATGTAGATCTCTGCCTGCACATTAACCAAAATCGTTGAACTCTGGTGTAAAAAATTTATATCCATCCAGGATTTAAAGCCTGGTGACTTTAGTAGGTCTCCCGTGTACATGTAGCCTAGGTCAGAGACCTGATTCCATTCTGATCCCACCAACAAAGTCATCTGCAGTTGTTATTCTTTTTAATAGTACATGATAAAAGCACAATTAAGTGTTAGGATTCAATTTTTCAGGCCATTTCAGATCTCTGGGCTTTCTGTAAGCCAGTTACTGATCCTCCGGAAGTTGTCACTCCTGAAGCTAACATCCCTGATGGAAAGGCATTCTGTAACACACAGAAGTGGATGGAGCTGGTAAGAAACGAATTTCTTCCACAGACTTTCTTCCCCTCCCCCACCCGACTTCCAGCGATTCCTTGATAGAATTGATTTCTTGCTTAATTTGCCATCTGTTTTGGCCTGTGTGCTGAAACCTGCACCCAGTGAACAGACCATTGCGTTATTCCACTGAAGGACCATTCAGTAATTACGACTTTGATCAGTCAACTGCCAGTGAGAGTGTTCACCAGTGCCTGGTTGTAGTTGTCTCCCAGCTGTGTACAAAATGGTGGGCACCTTTGACAGATGACAGAGTATTAAGTTACAACAAAAGACAAAGTAGCGATTGATGATTTTTTTCTTTAAACTTACCAGTGGGTGTCAAGATGCCTTGATGAGCCTTGATTTCAATCAACTGTTAACACTAATGTGTAATCTTATATCTGTACAGGATGATGCCGCGCTTCATGAAACGTATCAAGAGTCCAGACTACAAGGATCGCAACATCTTTGGTGTACCTCTCCTGCACATCCTGCAGACCACAGGCCTTCCACTTCCACAGAGCATTCTGTATGCCATGCGATTCCTGCGGCGAACATCTGCTGAGGCAGTGGGCATCTTCCGCAAGCCTGGGGTCAGATCACGGATCCAGCAGCTGAAGAGATTGAATGAGAGCAATCCAGGTAGGAGGGCAATATCCCCAAAAAGTGAAGGGTAAAACCCTGACAGGATGGACAGGAAGGAGGGCAGTTCTTTGATGATGTGATAGCTCATTGTTAATGTCTCATTTCTCTGGCAATTTACATAATTTGGATTAGGAATTTTTAAAAATTCACTCTAGTTTTTTACTTCTCCATCTTCTGCTGCTATTGGTTTGTTTTTGGTTGTCATTGTAATCTGTCTGTCCATGGTATCACCAGAAATGTGTGTAGCTCTTTTTACTGGGGGGGGGAAGAGGAGATTGAAGCATTGAGCAGTACCACTATATTACTGCTTCAAAGTAGTAGACTAACAAACCATCAACAGTGTGTCCATTCTGAGGTACATGTATATTCATGTAGACTGGCAGTTTTCATTCCCTTTCCTCTTTTCATTTCCTGCCCTTTTCCCTAAGTTTTCCCCCAATAGGAATACTGATCCCCTCGCCCCTGGTGATGCCGATGTTTGTAGGCCTACATCTTCTGTGGTTGTCCTCATAGCTTTCCATTTTATATCTACTTGGTTTTAATATTACACCCATAGTTGATCCTTGCTTCCTCAACCCCTCCCCCTCACACACCTATCCATTCCCATAACCTCAAATTGAATATACTAGGAATGACAATAATGAAACGTATGATGAATGATTCTCAACAATTGCCAACTTGCTTCCTTAGTGTTCCCCAATGTATAGAGATTTCTAGTGAAAGAGTACATTATTCATCTTACATCAAGTAGAATTTACATGTAATAGGATGTAAGCTTTTTCTCTTCCAATGTACTAGTCTTCTGAACAATAAACCTCATGATTAATAATGTTCTTCCATGAGGAAGATAGTCTTGAGCTGGATGACCATACCTAGCCTTCAATATGAGAACCCTTGACGGTTTCCTTATGTAGTCATCTCTCCTTCATATCCCATCATGGTTCAGGGTCGTGAAGTCTTCCGGAAGCTACCCCAAAGCCAGGATTAATTTATCTGCTGAAGTAATTCATGTCTACATGTGTAATTCACTAGGGTCTTCCCTTGGGTGTTTGGTAAATGTCTCTTATTCCTTTCCCATGCAACAAAACTGTACCCCCTAATCTCCCCCCTGGCACCCTCCTAGACAGTTGCTTTCCCAGCAAATGTCAGCTCTCAGTGTCTGTAACTATTGTCTGGGGGGAAAAAGTCTTGGGTTATTTCATCTTGTCAGCTGTCCAATGTGCCTTACATGATGCTTAATTTTCTCAAGCAATCTAGTTTCATTTCCAGGCTTATATCCCCAAGGATATCCCTTTCCTTGCAACCTTCTAATAAAAACAATATTGTCTTTCAGGCAGGATTGACTTATCAGTTAGAGTTGGTGTCATAAAAGCAAATCATCTGCTGCACTTACTTGTATTTCATGTCTTTGGCATTGAGCCAGGTAATCTAACTTGACTCTGCCGCAGAAAGCCAGATCATCCTCTCTTGCTCCATGTCTTTTCTTTCCCTAGTATTGATCATATGAAATATTCACTGCTCTACAAGGTTGTAAACAGGTCTTCAAATATACTATTAACAAGTAATTTCATGGAACACTAGTGGTTAATGATGTCATCATTGTCGTTTTGTTATTCTTGTTGTCATCATCATTTGTGGGTTTTTTTTTTTTAGTGGTCAAAACTTTATTGAAATTGTTATTTTTGCCAAAAGGTACAATAAGAGGTCTGTGTCTGCATAGTCCGTTGGCAAAGATGTCTCACAATAAGATGTGTTAGCATCATTAATTACCCATACCCAGGAGGCGTCTTAATATCTTTGTATGTTTGATTTCTTACTTGCAGATAATATGAGCTATGAAGGCACAACAGCATATGATGTGGCTGATATGTTGAAACAGTACTTTCGAGATTTACCTGAGCCTGTAGTTACAACCAAGCTGTCTGATACATTTATTAGCATCTTCACCTGTAAGTATCTACAGATAAGGTTTATTGCAAAATAAGTAATAATCTGCATTCAACAGTCTTGGTAAACATATACACCATAGTGATACATGTAGCTATTACATATAAACTAACTTCAGTTTGCGTCACTTCCTACTGTGGTTAAGTGTTCATCAAGATATAAAGGTTTGTTAGTAATTTCACTGGACTGTGCTACAGTAATTTGATCAATTCTGTATAATTTTGTTATTCTAAAAGGAGTTATTCATATGCAAAATGCTTAAGGTAGATATGTGTGTCCCACTGGGGGCAGTCTTCATAACAAGCAACTTGTCTTTGCTGTCAGCCACACTGTCCTGTTGCATTCCCAAATTGTAAAGTTTGAAAGGTTGAACACGCCAAGACGCTCTTTCAGCATTGCCAATCATGTGGAAATGTCCTGTTCTTGTCTCAGGACAAAGAATATCCTTCTAGTAAAGCAGGGAAATATTATTGAAATGAGATAAGAGTGGATCTATGGATCTCAGTATTTACCAGTTTGCTGTCACAGTTCAGTTGCTTAATGTGTTTCAATACTACCATACTTCCGGAGTTGCTCTGTACTTTTGTTATGATTTGAGGATGCTTGCATACTGGTGCATGTGTTACACAATGATGACCCCATTAACAGATTCAAGGCACAAGGACAAAACAATTATGAAGAGATACAATTTATTTCAAAACAAATCGCTTCTCTGTGTAAAGCTAGATTACAAGGCTCAGCTGATAGTCTATGGAAAGTGCACATATTAATACAAGTTGGTACTGCAGTGATAAGATGTTTTATCAAGTCAGACCTCAAATTCAAAGTAGCATGCTTGAACTGTCCTTGTTAAAAAGTGAAAATTTTACAGCTCCAAGTTGCCATATTTGTAGTTTTACTTGAACAAAATGTGTGTGTTCTATGCTCTAAATAAATCACCATTATTATGCCGTGTGGCTCATTATAACAGGCATATTTGTGTCGCCCAGCAACACCGTGTAATAGATCTCCAGAACAGTGTCAGCCTAGCCAGTGCATGAGGTGATTTGGCTCACTCTGTCAATACCACCTCTCTCTGGGCCAGTCTTGTTGCCATGGCAAGGCTGAGATGATTTGTTGATGCCCTGATTCAGAGGAAGGCAAATATTAGTCCATATCCATGCCAAATTTGTTGACAGAGAACGACCCCTTTACCAAAGTGAAGAGATGTACACTTTTCAAAATGGCTAAACAAGAAATCTAACATTTGAAATAAAAACTAGTAGTTCAGACAAGGAATCCAACATTTACATCCAAAATGAGTGGCACATTCAAATCATTGTACAATATTTTCACAGTGGGCGGAGCCATGAAAGAACTTTCGTCTCTGTCCTTGCAGCAGTCATTGAGCAAGTCCTATTTTCCAGTGCAATGCAATGCTGCACCTATCATTATCCATATAAACTGCAACCCTGGATTAATTCTGGAAGAATTCTGTACCATCTCAGTGTAGCTGTGCTGTTGTGGATACAACATTATGAGAGGCTATAAACTGGAGGAAACTTTGCATACATGCTGCAGTGATTTGGGGGTAATTTGAAACAGTAGTCCACTGTGTGTGTTTTTATGTGGAGAGATTTTCTGAGAATATGCAAATGTCAAAAAAGTTCACTCATTTGTACACATAATTCCATAAACATTAAACACTAATATGCCAGCAGTTAGTGCAGTATGCAGTGTACTTGCTGTTGTGGTAAATACCTTGTTCAAAGAAATGAACAACACATTCCTGTTACTTGGATTTAACCAATAACAAACCTGCTTGCTACTGTTCTTTGATCAGCGGGAATGCCAAAGGACCTGCGTTTGTCAGCTCTCCAAGCGGCAATCATGCTCCTACCAGATGAAAACCGTGAGGTGCTGCAATCACTGCTGCTGTTCCTGAGTGATATTGCTGAAAATTCCAATGAGAACCAGGTAATTGCCTCCAATGGAATTGCACAGTGAATTTCACTGGTGTCTGTGTGACGCAGCACTCATAGTTTTTAATTCATTGCAGCCTAGGTTTTCATGGGTTTGTATGTCAATAATTTCACGAGATTGTTAAATTTTCTCTCCTGTGTGCTGCGTAGAGCATGAAGCAATTTCGTCCCTCCAATCAGGCAAAAAGCTGGGGTAACTTTTCATGCTAGAACATGATTATGAACACTGATTAAATGACAACATGGCATCCTTTATTAAATTGGAATTACATCATATCTATAATTAATCAGTTTCCTAAAATATCAAAGGCAGTTTTAATCTCACAGTCCATTTGTGAATTAAGTACTAAGCCATCCGAATTTTGCCTTCTTTTCAGATGACAGCCTACAACTTGGCAGTGTGCTTTGCCCCCTCCTTGTTTCAGCTGGGGAAGAGCCCAACCCCTACTATTCGTCAGATCAGCAGTCCCCGCCGCACACGCAAGATGGCCACATCTCGGCCAGACCAGAAGGAACTGATAGAGAATGTGGCTGCTAATGAGTGTCTAGCTCTCATGATCAGGGAGGTCAAGAAACTCTTCATGGTTAGTCACAAAACAATTGTTGACAATTTGCCCACTTCCTAAAAATGAAAACAGTCTTTTCCTAACAATTGTAAGATTTGAAAGTAAGATTTGTAATTGTAAGTCTTGATTTATTTCCTTCCTGTCATTAAGAAGGCCCTAAACCCGAGAATTCAGTAACTATTTGATGCAGAATTGATTAGCAAAGTTTTTATTTCATTTAATACACCATTATCTTAATTGTGTTGTTATCTTTTTAAAAATTCATATTCTTGGGAAAAGAAGTTAACGATAGCAAACAACTTTCAAAAACAAAAACAAGGAAAGCGATGAACAGCAAAACCACAAATTTCAGTGATGTTCTTAAAAACATGGATCCAAGTATAAACTGTGGGTGCTTTGCTATGCACGAATTGGAAATTCATCTAAGCAGTGCTTTTAAGTATGTTGGTTTCCCTCAGTGCACATGCAAATTGGTAACTCAATAAGTCGCGTTTTGGACTGCGCGCACCGACAATGACTTCTATTAATAGAAGCACAATCTACTCCGGAACTTGATCAACAAGAAGTCAGATCTGCAAGAAGTGCTAGGTTGTCAGTTACCTCATTGACATTAAGCAATCTATGGTTTGGCAGGATTTCTGGTTTCTGCAGGCCATGGAGTTATTTTAGGTCCATCATATTTCTTGGACAGGATCTCCTTTCATGATGGCCAAATCTCTCAATGAGAGTCCAGGCCATTTCTTCAAATTAGATTCTGAAACCAAAAACCAGTTGGATTCCTGAAACTGCCTTTCAAGAAATTGGAAATAGAATTGATATTTCCCTACGTGCACTTCAACCTTGAATTTCATTGTAACTGTGCTTTCGGGCTTGAAATACAATCCGTTGATAATGTCACTGTGAAATGGTGTTATTTAATTTAAAGAAAAACACACTTTCTATTTTGTAACAGTGTCCTTTCTCCACTACGGATTTCTCTTACTTGTGCTTTATTCTTTAAAAAGTGAGCATGGACATTAGAAGACTTCTCCAATTTAGCAAAATATTTATTGATTACTATTATGAATCCAGCCTATCCGTCAGGTCTTGCCAGTGATGAGCCATATAGTGAAAGATGTTGCTTGCAGTTCATTTTGTGCAACAGTAGTCTTCATGCATTTAGTTTGGTTTATTAATTTTCAGTATAGAATTGGAAAGTAACTGTGAGGCACGATTGCATCGTGAATTTTCATTCTATAATGTGCATGTTTCCAGGTACCGGAAGACCTGATGACCAAGTGTCATTTCTCATACATGGACCTGGGTGAGCCTGTAGAGTTAGAGGAACTGGGCAGGAAAAGCAGCGAGGAGCAAGGTGACTACATGAGCCACATGGAGAGCTGCCTTCAAGGGCTGCTCAAGGTGAGAGACAATTCTCTATCTTGCAAGTGCTTCCCCTGCTCATGTGGTTTGGTCTAGATCAAACGTGATTTATAGGACACATTGCCACACACACAAAATGTTAAACAGTAATAGAATTTCTCAAACAGCTTTGTGTTTCATTTGTTTGTTTGATTGTTTGGTGTGGTTTGTCCGACTTGTTTGTGTGTTTCGTTCATTTATTCTGAATGCCCCATATTCCCCTACAGGAATCCAGAGACAAGTTCAAGGGTTGGGTTGTGTGTCCAGCAGTGGACGGAGTGGACGTAGCCTACAAGAAAGTTGGTGATGGTCACCCACTCAGACTGTGGAAATGCAGCGTTGAAATTGGTGCTCCCCCTGCAGACATCCTACAGAGAGTCCTCAGAGAAAGGTGAGGACCATTGACTACCAAGCTCTGCAATGCATGGAACATGTCTTTAATTTACTCAAAGTAGGCCATGCAGTGCCTTTCTAGAGGACTACATGTATAAACCCTTTGAACCATTTCAGTCAGTGGAATATTACAGCACTTCATTTACCACTCTAATTTCTCATTTGTCTGCAGACATCTATGGGATGAGGACTTGGTGAAGTGGCGGACAGTTGACGCCCTGAATAAGACCACTGAGGTATTCCAGTATGTGGTCAACTCTATGGCTCCTCACCCCTCTAGAGACTATTGTGTCTTGAGGTACATAAGGTTTCAGCGTTTTCTGTATTTAATCCATTCCTACTTAAATTTCACAATCAGTGACTACTTGATAAATCTTGATGATGAAAATTTTTGTAAGGAAATTTGAATGTGGTACTAATGATAAATAATAGGTGGAAACTGTTTGATATGAAATCATGGTTAACCACTTCCTGCCGGGTGGAATTCGCATATGCGGGACGAGCTGCCAGGCGATTTTCAAGATTTTTCTTTTTCAACATTCTTCAAAAATTCATAACTTCGTTTACCTGAGGTTCACACCCACACAAATGACCATCTGGTGTCTACTCTAATCTGATAGGCAACCTCCATTGACGCCCTGAGTATTGCAGCCAGGCCTGCCGCCTTGTAAAGATAGCCCACATCGTGCAGTATTTCAAAATTTCCTTTGTTCCCGAAATTGGCCCAGTGCATTGCTGAATGGCAGTGGTTTCTTTTCAAATGCAGCCAGACTAGCTTGCAGCAGTACTGTATCGCTCATTGCTGGAGTACTGGAGCACTTTTGCCCCCTCCCCCCCCATAATCCGTGGACACTGAAGAGCATAAACTGTTTCAAAACAATGACTGATTACCTCCGCTAATGCCAGCTGAAAAATGTTGGCAATTCCCCGCAGCTCGGTTTTTTGTTCCGAGTATGGTCTTTCGTTACAAGGCCCAGCTCCTTTGTCCAATTTCGGGCACCCCCGGCTATGCATACAGACCCAAGGTACCTGGTACTAGGAACCCTGGAGGCAAGTGGTTAAAACACATTTTTTTTTTAATGCCACCACAATTCATCACTAATGCCTCATTCTGCATCCTGTAGAAAAGTAAGAGATTATCAGAGAAGTTTAGCTATGGAATGTAGCAACATGTAACTAATCATATGATGACCGTCAGAAAGTGAGCAATGGTTCTTATAGATATACTGATCTTGAGTCAGTACAAAGTGTGTTTAAGTTTGAAGTGACTGTCCTAACTGATTAGCCTCATAGTTCATAGCAACCAGCAGGTTACAGCAGGATTGGTCGTGTAAAATCTGATCTAAATTTGACATCCAGGGAATGTTATTAGACACCCAGTGTAGGCAGTGGATTCTCATATCAGTTTGATAGTGGGGATGTGCGTCAAGTAAAATTAAATTTGCACATTCATGGTCTTGTTATCTGCAAGTTAAGGCTCTGGAGATAACTTTCCAGTCCAAGTGTTTGTGTTTAGCCTGAGCTGGCGCCAGTGCCTCATCAGGAGAGATAAGGGAGAATATCCACTACCTGGCAACAGCTCAGACCCTTCAATCCCAGGCAAAATCAAATTCCTGGCTTGACATTTGCTGACCCTTCAAGAGGTGTGAATGTGTTGACAAGTGGTGTGCTACAAGAAGAATTGTGACGTTTGTAGCAGAAAGATATAAAAAGTGGTCAAACGATACAACAAAAATTATATTAAGTCAGTTGATATATTCTACATAGAGGAGCTCCTGAACTTGGAAGCTATAAGCAGTAGCTGGATCTGGCTTTCAGATTTTGTTGTTTCCAAAGAGAATAAACCACTATCTGCCAGTTGGAATTGGCATATACGGGACGAGTTCTTGGGTAATTTTCAAGATTTCCCGTTTTCAAAATTCTTCAAAAATTCATAACTTTATTTACTGGATGCTTACACCCACACAAATGACGGTGTGGGCTACTCTAATCTGATAGGCAACTTCCATTTACGCCCGAGTATTGCAGCAAGGTCTGCCACCCAGTAAAGAGAGCCCACATTGTGCAGTGTTGTGTAATTTCCTTTGTTCCCAAAATTGGCCGAGTGCATTTCTGGATGGCAGTGGTTTCTTTTCAAATGCGGCCAGACTAGCATGCAGTGGTACTGTATAACTCATTGCTGGAGCGCTGGAGCACTTTTGCCTGCGCTGATAATCTGTGGGTGCTGAATGCCTCAAACAGTGGTATACCATTTCAAAACAATGATTGATTACCTCCAGTAACGCCAGCTGAAAAATGTTGGCAATTCCCAGCAGCTTGGTCTTTCGTTCCGAGTGTGGTCTTTTGTTACAAAGCCCAGCTGCTTTGTCCGATTTTGGGTAGCCTGGCTATGCATACAAACCCAAGGAGTCCGCTACTTGAAACCCTGGCACCAAGTGGTTAATACAAGTTATGGTTTATTTCAAGTAATTTATAAATTTTGTATATTTCAAGTCTGTCTGTAAATGAAGGTAGCATTGGTACATATTGTTGAGTTGTGTCATGCACAAGTTAATCAGGTTGAGTGTTTTGGTTAACCGTTAACAAAGATGTTTTGGTATTTTGCCCATTTTCTCTTTCAACACTTTCCTGTGTGTGCTTTCAGATACTGGAGAAATGACCTACCTCGAGGCACTAGTGCCTTGGTCTCCACCTCCATTGAGCACCCTGATGGGCCTCTCATCGGTGGTGTGCGAGGCACAGTTCTAGCCTCGCGCTTCCTCATTGAGCCCTGTGGTTCTGGCAAGTCCCGTCTAACGCACATCTGCCGTGTGGACACCAAGGGCCGGACTGTGGACTGGTATAACAAAGCTTTCGGCCACATCATGGCTAGGCTGGTTGGTAAGATACGAGACCTGTACATTCATGAGGCAGAGGGCCCAGAGACTAAGGTGTGAATCCCTCAGTCACCGAAGCTAATTCCATACAAATATATACGTCTACCATATAGGGGTCTTGGTTTGTGCTCCAAACCCTTTCTGCTCATTTGTGTACTTGTTGGTTGGTGTTTCATCCAGCTATGATGTGGATGGGGTGTGTTTGTTTTCATGTTCTTGGTGGCATTTGGATATTTTGCAGATAATCTTTTCTGGTCATGAAGAGGTAGCTACATCTCTGATTACAGATATACTCATAAGTATGGATGATTAATGTCCTAAAGAACTTTGAAGTATGCTGCAGAGCAACTACATGTACTAGTAAATTCCATTCCAGTTCATCTCGTACAGTCAACACCACTATACAAGGTGCAAATTAACACGCAGAAGCACCATGTTAACAATGTGAGTCTGCCAGTTTAAGGGAAATGTCAGCTTCACATTTGAATGTCTATAATAGAAAACTTTTTCAGAAGAAAGATAGAAAATTTGGGAACTTTGAGGGATTTTTAAAAATAATTTCCGTAACAGTCTGTGCTCTCACTTCTTAAGTGCATTGTTGGAAGTGACAATCTAAATGTAGTATGGATGTGTGTATTTATGTAGAAATGCTGATGTATGTACTCAGGTTTATTTTATTGTGATGCATATTGTTCGCACAGTGAACCTAAATATATGTGTATAGTATTTATATTATATAACCTTTGTACAGCTTAAATTATGTATATAAAGAGACATATAATCCCAGTAGACGAAAAACCGACACATACCATTATATGGTAAGAAATGCTATTTTTAATATTTTTTCATTTTCAAACAAAAAAATATCCTTTCCATAATCAACTCATTCATGTGTATTTGCTCCTAAAATTGAAATTATGAAATGTTCAAATGCAGTGGCTTAAATCTGTAAACCTTTTTTTGTGGTAGCGTTTTTTCTTTGATTTGTTAGAGAAAAACAATGGAATGTTAAAAATGTGGTAAACCAATCCAATTTGGTGGAAAATTTGTTTTTACGTGTATGGTTGCATGTGGTGCTTCTACATTTTATCATGATGTTCTTGTGGGATTCTAATGCTAGGTTATGTAAGTTTTTCTCCAAATAATCTGACAGATTTATAGATAACATGTCAATTGAAGTAACTTAGACTTCCTACCTGTGTCTTGTTCAAAATTTTTCTGTGATCCAGGAAGTTTTTTTCCTCCTCAGATATACAGTGTTGTGTATTCCCGCCATTCCTTAGCCATCTAAAACCCTGGGTTCTATGGTTCAATTTGTACATTACTGCTACAGTGAATCCAGTCTGCCAAGCTGAACTTTCTGCACAATAGCGTGAGTTAATTAAATGAACTTTCAGAGAAAAAAAGTGGCTTGATTACAGACTTGTGCTAAGCCATGTTTCAGACATAACTGTGTTACAGCATAGAGAAGTTAAGACTCACATACATGTACGTACAGCACAGGAAGTAGTCATATGAGTAAAAAATGTAGTGACTCTTGACTGACCTTCAGTGTTTTCAAATTCTGGGTCTAACATTGGTCACTTTATGACTGGTAACATTTTCTGTATTTTTCTTTAAGTATGACCCCCGTAGAAAAGTTCATCATTTGTTAAAGTTGGTTATGCATTTTGTTTGAATGGTAATTAAATGATATTGGTAAAAATGCTGTGTATTTGGCATCTTTTTCCTCATGAAATATTTCACATTTTACATTTTTGCCCTTAAAAGCTCATTTTGTGCACTAGATAACACTTTTTGAATTCTTCTTAAACCACAACTGCCATGACATAGTTGATCACATAATCAAAGAACATGTAAATTAATTTCAGGCATTCAAACACATCTTGTGCAGTTGAAATCAATCAGGTTTGAAACTGAGCACCTACACTGAATTCATATGTGCATCTATCAAGTACAGCCTGCCCTATGTGAACTCAGTTGTGCAGCATTACCTTACCTTTACTTACTAAAGTAGATGGTTTCTGTAGGATGTAGGCCCAGGCATCAGAAGGCAATCTGCAGTAGGACCTTTGCCTTCCTTAAAAAAAAAGAATACTAATTGTGAACAGGACATCAGACTTCTTTTGAAATTTATCTCAAAGTGCCCTGCTGTGAGCACAGGCACTTTGTGCTCGGTGCTGATCATTTTTATTGTTTGCTTTTATAATGATCTGCAAAATTTGACAAAAAGATGCTTGCATATTGATTGAGATGCTTCAAGCTGTGTTTGTACTGTGAAGTTCCAAAACGATACGTACAAAATTGACTTTTTTTGGCAACACCCCTCCTAATACCAATGTCCGGCTGTGTTGTGGTGTACTTAGATGTCAAAGAGTGTTTCCTGTATGTAATGTATGCTTACAGTTTTTCTCTTGTAACAATACTATGATCATGGAATACAAGCTTGTACAATTGCTATCAAAGAGGCACGCTTAAATATGACATGCACATGTGTACATTGGTGAAGGATGTCACCACTGAAATTTGGTGTCATTGTTAAGTATTTATTGGAAGACAGTTTCCAAGCCAGTCTGGCTTTTGGAACACGTTTATCACTATTTCACCTTGTATTTACATAGTGTAAGTATTCACTTGTAGACATAAGTTATTTGTATGTGGGTGGAGTATGAGTTGCAAGCAGTCTGCTATTGCAATCAAGTTATTTGTTTTGGATCTCTGTCTGCATCACAGTAAGTTAAACTGGCCAGAAAACAATATTTTGGTAACATGTAGTAGCATACATTCATCATTGAATTGTCTATTTTTTAATGTGGTACTTGAATGGCTTTGGAGCAGGAAACCCATTTTATCATCACTGACTCTTGGTATAGCAAGTAGCATTTTAAGTGTAACAGCACGGTGTACAGTGTGGTTGCTTAAGCGTGAATATTGTTCCATAAGAAAATTAAAACAAACTTTTTTGACTGCTGATAATAGATGAAGGCCACAATGACTGTCTTGGAGTTAGTGTATTGATATTGTAGCTGTTAGTACAGAATATTATGCCGATTTCATGATAGTTTGTGTCTTCTTAACAACTTGTATGACAACTGTTTCAGATTTGCAGCTGATGTATTTGTAGCAAATGTATCAGCACAGTGCTGGATCTAGGGTTTTACATAGACTATGAAATATTGGTAGTGTCTTACCGGGTACCTTTGCCCTATTTTATTTGAGATGATGAGCAGTTTCCTGGCACTTGAGGAAAGATGAGCGAAATGGTGGCATTGTTTAACACAGTGTCTGATGAAATGTCAGATATAGGCATTTACTCTGACATGGGTCATAACATTAGGAGGTAAGACAAAGGAACAGTTACACAGAAATGTCTTGAACTTGTGGATTGACCTCTGTGTATTTCAATTCATTACATAGTGAATCCAGAAGTAATTTCATTTTTAATGTTGTATTCTTGGTGCTTACTGGGTTAAATTGGAACTTGATGTTCTGTGTCTATTATTGGGTAATTCTTACAAGCCTTATGTCTACCTCTAGGGTAACTGTCACTGACATTGGCTTTTGGGATAAATTATCTTTGAATAAAATGTTTGTTTCAACAGGGTTCCATGATTGGGAAAATTTCTGCAAGTTCAGTCCTTCTACAACTGATGAATGAAATCTGTCTTTCAAATTTGTCTTTCTTTTCTTTTTCTTTGTTTTTTTTTTTCTCTTTTTCTTTTCCTTTTATTCTGTCCTGTTTTTGTGGTTAGAATTCTAGAGAAATGACTACCTCCACATTAGTTTCAGTGCCACACAAGTCATGTAAAGCCATAGCATTTCATTCTTTTTTTGACAATTTGTATCTCGGGTGTACGTAACGTCTTGATGTATTGTTGAAGTATCATTCAAATACTGTGTATTTTACTTGATGTCTTATTTATTCTTGAGACAGGCTTAAGTACAGTGATACATGTAACCTACCACATTATGTTAATTGTAATTTGCTCTGATTAAATGCAATATAATGGAATTGTCAATGTATAATGTTAAGATTGTATTAACAGAAATAAAATAAACTGTGCTATAATAAGGGAAAGTGGAAAAGTGAAGTTTCCTTCACCTCTTGTGTTGATTTGTTCGTAAACTAACATGATTATGAATAGATTTCAACAACTATTTGGGGGTTCTATTAAAGGAGATTGATATCTTAAACATCAAGAAAACATTTGCAATTAATAAGATATACACAAGGGCCCTGTCCTAAACAAATTTTGGTCTAGAATTGGTGTGACAGTGAGGATCTTGTCAAGAGAAACCACATACCAGCATTTGCACTTTCTACACCCTGTTATGAAGCCACCTAAAACTTGATAGCCTGAAAAGTTGAACAAATTGGAATGTTGAAACTTAATATTGTTATTCAAATTCGAAATCTGGGGGCAAATTATATTAGAATACAACATATTTTCCATCTTGAATTAATATGTACATGTATTATTAATTAAACTCTTCAGCACATGCAAAATGAAGGTTGCATGTATTGGTCTTGGGTGGGATTTTTTCTAGAAGGGGCAACCTCATTTTTGGCAGGGAGGATCAAAATACGACTAGTAGACTGACAGATTCTACTGGAATGTGCCCCTTAATACGGCTCTCTACAACATTTTCGTAAATCACTGCAGAATTAACCCAAAAGCCATGGGGGGCTCTAAGGCGATTAATACTACACTTGCAATATGAGGCTACGCTAGGGATGTTCCACGACACTTTTGCCACAATCGTGCCACATTACGTAGATGATCGCAGGCAATCGCTGGCACTGCTGCTCCAGGCTAGATGATCCAGATGCACTGTATTTTATGATAGCAAAGATCTTGTTATGATTGTAAGTGATTAAACTGCACTCATGCTTGGCTTCTGGGGCGTTCAGTGGCCTTTCATGTATAAATCGGCGGAACTTCATGTTTTTCTGTCAGTTCAACCCCAGCCTCTGCCTAAGATAGATGTCCAAAATGAAATGGCCTTTCAGATTGCCATCCTCCAGAAAGAGCTATTGGATAAGATGGATGAAGAAAAGAACCAGTTGGAGGAGGAGGCCAGAAAGATCCTGGGTGCATCCCTGGCTGTCACAGAATACAGAGGGAGGACACCAACTTCAGGCGAGCCCTTGAATCAGGGATAAAACTGAAAGTCACTATCAGGCCTGGCCTCTGGAGATAGGTACTCCAGCCTCTAGTATGACTTCAGGGTGTCCAGGGTGACTATCACCAAAATCACCAAAGAAGTCTGCCAGGTAGTAGTGGAGGATTTCGAAGAGGAATTGGTCCCCTGCCCAACCACAGAAAAGGCGACTAATTGCTGAAGAATACCATAGAAGATGGAATGTGGCATGTGAAAGCATGTGATCCTCAGACCCCCCCCATAGTGGCACCTGTACCACAATGGCAAGGAGTTTGTCAGTGTGGCCCTCATGGATCTGATAGATGCTCACTACAAGTTCCTCTGGTGGGGTTGGTTACAAGGCAGACACCCAGATCTTCAATGATTCAGAACTCAAGGAGTGATTCATAACTCAAGGAGTTCTGAATCAAATGTGTCTTGATGAGTGTCGCAGGGCCAAATCCACTACCCAATGATGACCAGCCCACACCCTATGCCTACTTCATCCAGGGAGATGATGCGTTTGGTCTGACCCAGAACAGCACATCTACCACTGCAGGATCTCCAGGTAGCACCATGTAGTGGAGAATACATGTACATGCGTTGTGCACCGAGTTCACGTACTAGCTCGTACTATAATAGTGACCGCAATAGGATAAAGCAGCAGCAAGGGAGTGCTAGAAATGGGTCTTGGCTGTAACTGGGTGTGTCTACAGTGCAGCAAATCTTGAGAAAATCAGAATATGTTCTGAATTCGAAATTCTCTGATGGGAAGCTATTAAAATGTACTTTATTAGGACTCCCTTCACAATTCAATTATTTTCACATGGACAATCATGTATATGCATTTCTTATTTTTGACATTGATGTGCTCGTATTTGGTTGGTTTGGTACTTTTGCCTGCATCGGTTTGTTTAGAAGATCAAAAAATGAAAATGACACCCAATGCAAATAATCATTGTTTCCGGAATTGGTGGGTAAATTAAACGAAATACACGTATTTAAAACCTGATCACCATAGCGCAGCCTTGAATGATCGCTAAAAGTCATTAATTGAGAGGAAGGACAATGCATTTTTTTTTCAACGATCTACCTGTATTGGACACGACCTCTTTGTAGGATAGGCTACGTAATGCAGTTTATGAAGCCCTTGCAAAGATCAACTCAACCGTATCACTCAAGAATACTCTAAATCGGAAATGAATGCAAGTAAATGCAAATATAGACCATAAAAATATACATTATGCAACAGACATCTATGGTATTTTAAAGGAAGCTGAGTCAGAAAAATTACTATTGAGCATATTTATATCACAGCAGCTTGTGTGGTCAATTGATCGTCGATCATGTTAACAGCAGTACATTTTTTGTTGGCAATAATGCTCTACAGGGGAGTTAACTGTAATTATGACGCGGTGACTAGCGATTTTAAAAATAGCAACATGGTAAGTTTTACTCCTTGATAATAGCTACCCATATTATTATAAGTATTCGGGAACTCAGGGTTGCGTAGTTTTGGGGGGATAGGTTTTTTTTTTGGTGGGAAAAAGTGTGTTTTGTTTTTGGTTTTGTTGTCCCCCCCCCCGTTCACCTTTGCGGCCCGTATTCGATTCTCGGCTTGCCCCACACGTGGATTGGTTTTTCAGTCTCTACCTGATCATGGGGTTTTACTCAGAATATTTTTCTGGGGGTTTTCCTCCCACCACTAATCCTTTAACTTACTCTCATCGTGGAGATGTTCTATGTTCTCATTGTTTCCTTTCTACACGTTTCTTCATGCAGGCTTACGAGCTTTGGTGCCTTTGGGCGATTTTGAGTAATTTTGGTTTCATTGCCAGACATGATTAACTCAGCATTAATAGTTGTTTGCAAGAATTGCCGCCGTATCAGCAGATTCTCAGCAGATTCGCAGCTTGTAACCGAATTATCTATTCAGAGTGCGGAACATGAATTTGTCTAATGACCAGATTCAGTCAAGTATGTTCCTTCATCTCTTAGGAATTTTCCATGCTGAATGTTACGTGTACGAAAGATCAAAGTGCATGCGCAGAATGTTTCACAGTGCGGGCCAATGGACTAATGTGCCTGTGTGAGTATACACGTTAAGTTCATTTTTGATAAACTTTCTACTGCTCACATTTCAGAATGTAGCCTACCATTGTACTTTCCTTGTCTAAAAAAGTAAATGCAGTCAGTGAACGTAGGTTATCATCATTTTTATCTTTAAAGATGTGATGGAATTCACAAAGGACCCGCACAGCTACAAGCTGTCTGCAATGGATGGAATCAGTGAGTGGGACTTTGAATTCCTACAAGGTAGGCTGGGACAACCCAACAGTGAATATACTGGATGAGACCGATAGACCAGCAGAAGCCCGATAAGCAACATCCTCACGAACATACAAGTCACTCATTCCATAAAATCCAAGAATGTGGCAATTAACAACAGTTAGGGGAGTAAATGAATATAAGTGGGGGATTTTACATAGGACTGCTCCGTTGCGTTGTATAATTTTTGGAAGAA
Source organism: Acanthaster planci (assembly GCF_054643075.1). Lineage (NCBI taxonomy): Eukaryota > Metazoa > Echinodermata > Asteroidea > Valvatida > Acanthasteridae > Acanthaster > Acanthaster planci. The sequence goes on along the minus strand of NC_141778.1, from coordinate 28,398,397 downwards.
TGGTTTTTAACTGAACTGAAACCACCCCAAGAAACACTCGAGTGTTTTTCCTGTAATACTTTAGCGAAGACTCCTGTAGATAGGTAAGAAATAATTTCATTAATTGGTACGATATTTCACTTCCAGATCATGCAGTTTTTAGGTTCTATAAATTGATATGCTGGTACATACAAAGACCCCTTTTGGGCGTGATTTTTAAGAAGTAAATGAACGAAAAATAATTTCAAACACTGAAATTTGTGCACATTAATTTTTCCTACCCAAGGATTCCGAAAGAGCGCCATCAGGGAGTACACTTTCAGGCTAATTGTCGGTACCATACCGATAAATGCGCTTGAAGCAACAGTTTGTCCAAGAAAAGCATTCATCTGGCGTATATTTCTTTAAACAGTTTTAGTACTGTTTGCATTGTTGCCTATTATTAAAGTGATGCTTCCTACAAGTTCCAAATCTTATATTTAAACACAACCTTAATACATTTGGGACACCACATTGTCAAGGTGTTCACAAAATATTCGTGACATACTTCATTCACTGTAATGCAATCTTTGCATAGCTTAGATAGGTCTGACGAAGTTCTTTTTGTCTCCCGTATCAATTCGCAGATGATTCGTCAGGGCAAGTCCGTTTCTGCACTCAACTGCAAAATTCTTTTGACAAAGGAGTAAATGCAGATTGGAGAGATACCCTCTGCTTGGACAACGATTTCTCGGAGGTTACTGTGCCAAAAGAATGTGGCAGTCCCCTGATAACACTGACCATCGACAGTCATATGGGCAATGGCCGTGTAATGGGTGGTCAGTATCTCTACTGCAGTCCCTAATGGAATTATCGCGTAGCCATTTCAATGCATGACGCAACGGTGCGTAGCATTATGTAGGCCTATAGGCTTCAAAAAGCTGTATGAAAAAGGATTTGAAAATGCAAACTCTTAAAAAGCTTCTTCTGGTCCTGTTGAATTCCATTTCGGTCACTCTTTGTTGTTGCCATGCATGCTGTACGTATCTCTGGGCCTTCCTCTATTTAATATCAGTCAGATTTCCACATTTTATGAGCAAGAAATCTAACGTTTCTAGGTCAGATATTCAAGAGTTAAAGAGCTTTTTTACCATAATGATTGAAATTGTGATGTACGAACTACTTGTATTCATATGACTTTCTTTTGAGAGATTCTTGACTTGGTATTACAGCCATTAAACCACGGACGTATATTTGAAAAAATGGACTTGCAACGCCTTTGTATGAAAGAGAAGCCAACCAGCGGCCATTTTACCGAGCCGAATACAAAAGCGTGGGTTGGCTCCCTTCAATTGACGTCAGGAAGAACAAAGGCGGGCATTGTCAGGAAAGCTTTGTATTAAGCTCGGTAAAATGACCGCGGGTGGATTCAATGATTCTTTATATCAAGGGCATTGCGAGTCCAGATTTTATTATACACGTCCGTGTATAATAAAAAAGACAAACGACCAGGCTTAAAGCCTGGCTTAAAGCCTGGGCGTTTGTAACGCAGACTGAAATTGAAACAAAAATGGCGTCCGAAATTCCGTGATTTTTGCGGGAAATGTGCTTTAGGTTGCCAAACGTCTACTCCAATTGTATGCATTTCATTGACGGTCAGCTATTTAGTTGATCGTAAGGGTGTAATATTTAAGCACTAAGGAGAAAATTGGCAAGTGGAACTAAGCGACAGGGACAGTGCACGCCGGTCATGCTTGTCTTGGGCCAAGACGGAAGAACTGCGATCAGACTCGATCGAGCACATGCCACGGCGGCGCGCGCCGATTTCTGCTGCGCCTTCTCGTGAATTAATTTCACCAATCGAGCCGTCGATTGGTGAAATTAAATCACGAGGGGGCGCAATAGAAATCGGCTTACGCGGCATAATATGGGGGTAATCATGTGGTGGGATGGCTCTGTAGAGGTGCTGGTCACCTGTTCCATATTGCCATTCACTGGCTTTTTTTGGATTTTTTTTCTACCCGTCATCTGATTGTTGTGTCATGTCAAATGTTTTATGTATATGTTTTTAATGTATTAATTTTTTGGTCTTGTTTTACAAAAGCCAGTGGAAAGTATAATAAAATAAAAAAAAAATAAAATACAGTCCACTGGTTCAGGCCTCATTGAAAACAGTGTAAAATCACCATTGTTCAGAGTTCAATAACATTCAAGCCAACATCCCTGGGGTGGCTCACACAAAAATGTAATTATTATTTGGTATTCAATCTTTCAGTTTCTTTTCAATTTTCGGGGGGTTAACCTATTACATTTTTAATTATTCACCCAAAGCAAAACCAACCCTGGCCCCAAAAGTCGAAGTTCCAAAGTCAGCACACAGACTTCCTCGGGCCTTTGGGAACATTTTTCAACAGTATTTTTATATCCCTTCTGCTCTCAGATGGAACCCCAAAGAACCCGGGACTTGAACCTGGCAAATATTACGCAATCTCACCATTTTGGGGCTCAAACAATCCCTTTTTCAAAAGATACTGTGGAAGCACTTTTAATGCTAATGAGCTTGGTGGAAATTATTGCTTGAATTTGTGGGCTGCACCCATATGCTCGATAGAGTCCGCTATCGAGTTCTGCCGTCTTGGCCCAAGACTATGGTCATGCCAGCATGCATTTGTGTATGGCCATAGTCATGGGGATATCACGGCTACACTTGACGCAGACAGTCGGCAAAGTAGACTTGCCTCGAGTCGGGATCTCTATGGAATTCCATATCTGCCGTCGCCCGTCGTGCGTCGCCTTTTGCTTTTTGTTGTGTCCCAATTCTGCCATTCACCAGTTCCACACATGCCATTTTCCGTCGCCCGTCGTGCGTCGCCCGTCGTGTGTCGTGCGTCGCCCGTCGTGCGTCGTCCGTCGTGCGTCGCCCATCAAATGGGTAGCATAGGACCTGCAAAGGCCGGGGTTTAACAAATGACACAGTCTAATTCTAATTATTTTGCATACAGTAAAAATGTGCCGACTTCTTTTCATCAAATTCTATAATGTAATCTGCCAACCGATACAGATATTCCATTTTGTCCTCTCAATTTCACCTTGAAATCAAGAAATACTAGACGTGTTGTGGATAACAAACTGTTTATTAAATGTATTGTGACGGGGCAATTACCACTTGGTTTAAGTTTCAGAAAATGTGACGTGTTAGTTTTTGTGGGTGTGTATGAAGTATACATTTACAGCCTGACACTATTCGTTTTAACGAATTTCTAATTCGTAATAACGAATTATTAATTCGAAATAACGAATAAGCAATTCGTAATAACGAATTACTAAATCGTAATAAAGAATTACGTGCTGATCCACATAGCCCCTAGATGGCGCCCTTTATTTGTCCACATCAAACGCGTGCTAGGCGCCCGTGGCCATGGGAATCACAGAGATATATTCGATTAGGGGTGCACCAACACAAACAGGCCTTAATTCCGTCGAGCTCGTTAATATAGGTTATACACTCAACATATTCTTTATTGGAGAGTTCTGAGAACCATGGGATTGGGGAATTGAAGAAAAATGGCATTGAACCTCTGGCCTGGACCCAGAGCTCCACTTCTGAGCAATTTGGATGTAATTGGGTCCGAAAGTGGCACTATTTAGCTGTTTTGCAGAGGGATGCATTTTCAAAAAGGCTGCTTTTCCGGACAGTGAAATTTCTTCATGTTAGGGGTGGTCTGCTTTGGGTGAGAATTTCTCAAAAATTCATCGGTCAACCCACTAAAAATTGAAAGGAAAATGTCAAACAGGAGGACATGTCAAACATCATTTTGCTGTTCAGCTTGGACACCTGTGAGAGTTGTAAGTATTTTCAAAATAATTTTGAAATAAGACGTTTTATCATTGGTGTCTCTGGAAATTTATTGTTAGGGGTGCACCTTAGACGTATGAAGCATGCATGCCTCGAATCACATAAGAGTTAATGCAAACCAGCGCCATCTGGAGGCTGAAGTAATTCGTTATTTCGAATTAGTAATTCGTTATTACGAATTGGTAATTCGTTATTACGAATAGTAATTCGTTAAAACAAATTCGTTATTTGTTATTTCGAATTTTTATACTTCATTGGCACGATTGGGCTTTCATAGGTAGGCGTTTTTGTTTTGCTTTGTTTAAATAGACAACTATCTGGGATACTATGGCCTTTCCTGTGGGAAAATGGTTCTACTAACATCTTTAGAGAAGACGACTCCTCGAGCCTTGTGGGAGGTTTCCTTGTTGAAATGTTTAACTTTATTTCTCTTTGAAAATAAAATAATCCTCAGGAATCTTAAGAGGAATGTAGTCCGTTGGTTTTGTTGGTTGAGGAGGAAAGACCACAATTTGGGATTTGGAAATTGAAATAAAGGAAAGAGAGTTCATAAACACAGCTCTTTGAGGTGCGACTGTCTTTATATCTTCAAGAATCATCCAGAAGTGCCCCCCCCCCAAACTTTGCACAAAGTTTTCCCTGGACTGCACTCTTGAAATTTACGCTTTCTACTTCACTCTATTTCAAGCAGGTTCTCGTCGACCCGTCCTTTACAAAGACACCGCGTTTGTAAACATGCATATCGGCTCTTGTACGGAGCCACGAAAGGGACATTGGGTGACGCCTCATTGTACCATTAAACAGGAAAAGCTGAATTTTTCTTTCCTATTTTTGGCATATGGGTCATAACAATATCACAGCAACTATAACACATGCTATGCTTCCACTTGGAGAGACTAAAATGACGCAAAAATCTGAAAAACGTGAAAATTGAGCCCCTTCCATTGCTGATGGTTGCTCATACAGTCTGCTGACGGTGTCGTACTTCCTCCTCCAACCTTATATAAGGGCTTGGTAACACTGTATTATCGCAGTGGTGTAAAATCGTGCAAGCGGGGGGGGGTAGGGTGAGGGTAATACAGGCTATGGGGGGAAAGAAGGGACCTCCAATCTGATCCATTTATGGGAATTGGAAAGCACTGTCGCTCTACAAACGATGCTGGCATTTTTGTTTGGAGGGTTAAGGGTTTTTCACCGATGATAACACTGACAGTCAGTCAAAAAGGTCGCTATTTTGCTTCCCTGCAATCGAAATCGTGATAAGCTACTGGATATGAGTGATCGAACATTTTCAAACTGCCCAATAGCGCATCTTGAGCATATTTGCGAGCCTAAGCTAACATACGGTGGCTCACAACTGTCACGGCAAAAGCAAAAGGGTCACGGCAAAAGCAAAATGGTCACGGCAAAAGCAAAAGGGCCATGTCGCACGCGTACGTACATGGACCGTCGTTTCCATACACTCTGAACTGAGATTCTAGCTGTGCAGCATGCATGTGCAGATGTGTGAGACGCAGTGAACCATGGGATATTATTAAGTGTAGTGGTCAGCACACCGGTAAAGTTTATTATTATTGCATGAACACCATGCATAATAATAAACCATGTTTTGCAGCACCTGCCGACACGGCAGAAATACGGGCAACTTCTGCTCCCATTGTGGACAGGGTTAGCTATTCGTCATCTTCGATTGTTGTGCTTGATATGTATAGGCTATAAATGATTTGCTTTATTCAAACTAGAACTCTTTCTTTCCAATATCATAGGAGCTGGGAGAGGGTGCAAACCACGCACGGAGAGAGTTCAACGCATGTACACAGACATCACCCAGTGCACAAATCCTATGACTGCATTCGTGGTCTGAGTGTTCTTAATGCTTTGTTAGAAAATGCTCCGAACTTACATTTTGGGACATGTTATTGCTTCCGATAGATGACACACCAAACCATTTGCTTAACTAACTTCTGGCTAATTGTGTTTCTGAGTTTGCCCATGTCCCCCTGTTGTGGTGGTTTTGCTCCAGCTGTGTTTCGTTTGTATCTATCAGTCTCTTATCTTTGTGGGTTTTAAAAAGATTGTTATAAATTACAGTGGCTTAATCTTAAACGTACATGTTTTTCGTGGTTGGTTTAGCTAAATAGCGTGTTGGAACTTTCTTAACGTTTTACTGGTTAAGTTATTTTTTAATTGCCCATTGTTTTTAAAGTAGCTTTTAGCCCAATTTTGTTTATTTGCTCTCAATAGGCTATGTGATCTACTCGAAGCGTCCTGAGCATTGATTTTTGGCGGACTTGACAAAAAATATCATTATTGCTATTACTATAGGGAAAAAGTTGGGTTGCCCGTATATTGGACTCCCCAATACTTCTTGTTTTATTATAAAAAAAAGTGTTACCATGACCAATTGCCCAATTAAGCATGATATATTTACTCCACAGAATTTCAAGAAGGTGCATCAGACTCGGATGCAGAAAGTGAAGTGGGGTTTTATGAAGAAGCTGTGATTAAATATTATTTCTCTAGAGGTTTTGAATATCAATAAATCCTCCAATTACTTCACAAGAATTTTATCCACTGTATCAACTACAGAACACTTTTAAGAAGACTAAAGCAATACGGACTTTGTAGAAGGAACCCCGGTGCTCACTAACACCACTAATGGGCAAATTTCAGTATATACCTACATGAGCGCTGCATATGTCTTGTAAAATGGTTCATGTTTATTTTTCCATTAACCACGTTCTGAGGGAGGGCAATTCTCGAAAAAGGATAACATCTTGTGCCCTTATTTTATTTTTGTCCATTGACTGATTTGAGCATGGATTAAGGATACCCGTTGTAGTTTTACGGTCGATTTTACGGTTAATACGGTCGATTACAAGAAGATAATTTAATTTGCTCCTATACTTCCCTAAGCCACGTGCATGGCAAAAACTACATGTATCTCCAAAACATACGGTCGATTCACATTTGTGCCCCATCCAAGAGTTTGCAATGTGTTGACCAATCACAGTGCGCGACCCCTTCCAACGCGCACTGTAGTATTGTGAATTGTCTGTATTGATTTCCTTCGTTCAAAACAGTTGTGTGCAACCAATGGTCCGTGGCGCAACACACCACATTTTACGTGGAGAAACTCTCCACAGCTTGATACTTGAGGAGTTTCCTGAAGTTTGAGAAACGAAATAATAATATTGTCCAAAGACATCAGGGAAGGATCCAATATTGTATTATTCTTTTTTTGTTGGGTGTTTTGTGAAATGTTGTTCATGGGAGGGGGATTATGTAGTTGTTGCCGTTGGTGAAGCCATTTAATCCCTCTGTGTTGTCCCCGGTCTTAAAATAAGAGGACTATACAAGGTTATACTTTATTTAGGGGGTCTTCCAAGCTTTAGACGTAGCCCCCCTCCCAAAACGGCAGTGAGCCGGGGGGGGGGGGTTCAGGCCTGCACATTTATAAGCACCTGCGCATCAGTATCAAGGGCTTTGGCAAATTTTGACAGGTCCAGGGGAATGGGGCCACGCCCCAAATGTATTAATGGAAGTACAATGAGAGAAAAACGTTGTGGGGAACTGCTTTATTTCCCCTACCCTCTTGATTACGTTTAAAAATTTGTAAATTTAGCTTCACCTATCAAAAAGACCATAAAAGGTTCCAGATCCGGGGGGGGGGGGGGTATGCAAGATGTAACTGAAGGGTGCCGCGATAAATTTTCAGACATTTTCATAAAACCTAGCAGTTTCATCCACTTTAGTTTGTCTTTTCTTTACCTGTCGGGGTGTTTGTTTATTTGTTTTTCTTTTCTTAATTTTAAGCCCTTTAATTTAAAACGGTACAGTTTTAAGGAGAAAGGGCAAACGCGGTGTGGTATGGTGTCCACACCATAGAGATCATAGGGGTCCAGTCCACTAATTCAAGTCCCATTGAAAACAGTGTAAAATCAGCACCGTTCAGGGCCCAATAGCATGCACGCCAACATCCCTGAGATTTCTGAAACACAAATGAAATTCTTGTCTGGTCACTTATCTTTCAATTTCTTTTCAATTTTTTTGTGAGTTAACCAATTACATTTTTAATTATTCCCACAAAGCAAAATCACCCCCCAAAAGTGATTTTTCCCGAAGTCTGATTGCAGCCATTTTTCAAGTGGCAACCCTCAACTTTCTCGGGCACTTAGGACCATTTTTCAACCGTAGTTTTTAGCGTTTCTGCTCTCATATGAAAGCTCAAAGACCCAGGGAGTTGATCCCGGCAACGATTTACACAATCTCGTCACTTTGGGGGCCAAACAATCTCCTTTTTCAAAAGATACTGTGGGGGTGCACTTTTAATGCTAATGAGCTGGCCAGAAATTCTCACTTGAATTAGTGGTCTGCACCCATAGTGATATCGGTCCACACACAAGTCTCGCGGGCTTCTTGTTATTTTGTCGTAAGAGGTCGCTGTTCACATACATTCTTCGGGTTAACGTTATCACCGGCCCGAACTCTTCATGTCTGTTAATGTCTAGTCTGTTTGGTGTGGCGAGCGCTCACAAAAATACAAACAAGTAATTCCATGTTTTATGTTTCCCGAGCTACCTGCCCTACTCTGACTCTGGGAATCAATCAAGTACATCATGCCGGTAAGTTGATCCGAAAAGAGTGAGTGTCTTGTAAAAGAAAAGCCTAGGGTAATCGTAGCGCTAGGCCTATACTACTAAAAGTACTAGCGTAACGTTTCTGTCGTCAGGCTGCTGGTCAACATGGGCCACTCCCAAGCCTAGCCCCGGCCCCAGACTGGGGGCCAGTCTTCTGGACTCCCTCCGTAGTCAGTATCCTTGGCCCCACAGCGGTCAATTCAAAAAGTGGAGACTCTGCAAAAACATCTTCTATGAAATCCCTTTTGAGTGTGTGGATCACTCTAGCCCAGTCCTGACGTCGCCTTGGCCTATATTGCATTGCGACTAACGTCCACGCTGCTGTAAAATAAAACTCCTCCTTCTATGATGCCAAATTTTTTTTCAATGTTTTTTCTCTCATTTTTACTGGCGAAGACAGCTCAAAATGTTGTTCACAAGTGCCGTGTATCCCGAATTCCATAAATGTTGTGTTGCAATTACTAAATACGCCCACCATGCCCACGGACAATGTGTTTTGCAGGAAATTTTGTAAAACTCTGTGCTTTCCATTGTGATTCGTTAACGATGTACATTCTATCGTCTAGTACGTGTACTTGTACGTGCACGAATTGCATGGCAATAGACCGCCCCTTACGCATGTGCGGAAGTGCTGGGGGCGTGAAGAAGTCACAGATAAGGCCATGTCCAAAACGTGCTTCCAAAGCTACGGCTAGGTCTGTTGTCTGTGTGTCTCCAGCATTTCCTATGGAGCAAAGACCTAGCCCTAGACAGCATAGCTGACAGAATGTGGGCCATGTAGGGGCCTTTTGGAGCATGTGCAAATACTATACCAGATGAACGTAGGTCATTCATGAATGACGACGGAAAGCGTGAAGGCTAGAAAAATTTCCTGCAAAATACATTTTCCGCAGGCTTATTTAGTAATTTCACAGCATTTATGCAATTTAGGATACAAGGCACTTGTGAACGACATTTGAGCTGTCTTTGCCAGGTAAAAATGTGCGAAAAGAAGAGTAAATGAAGACAAGGTCCAACCTGGGCTAGGATCACTCATCCTTCCTGAACAGTAAGGTAGTACTCCATAGCTACACCTTGCTCTTGTTGACACTTCAGTGCACTGCAATATTCCCGTTAAAAAAAGTGGCTGTATTTATTACATGGCCCTCCACTAACGGCCACACCACTTCAATGGAGAAACTGTGTACACTTCAAGGAACTGTAAAGAAAACTGGAGGTCAACTTGGTCCAGCTAGTGTATTACACTGATAAGCAAAGCCACATGCTACAATCCTCTTGAGTACACTGCTGTGTCAGAATTAGAGCATCCTCTTGTGGTTGTCTTAACACATTGCACGGTGCATATGTGACCTTTGACCTCGTAGCTGGCAACGAGGTGGAACAGGTGCCTGGGCGGTAGGGTGAGGGGTTTAAGGGAGGGGGATTCATAGCAAGGGAACGGGACTTTTGGAAGAAAAAAGGGTGACCCACTTCCACCTCCTCCCTCCCGTCTCTCTTCTTTCCCTCTTCAGTATCTCCCCATCACTCTTTCTTTCCTTGATCACCACCTCCTTCTAAGCTGGCGTCCTGTTCAGATTTAAAAGCATGGAGACCGAGCCTGTACAATGTATATGCACCAAACATTACGTTTGTCAATTTTAAAAGGTTAATGAAATGAGGTACACTTATGTTACATACAATAAAATCCCCTTTTTGGTGGGTAAGGAGGGTGACTTCCGCATTTCTCAAAATGTTTCAACATGGCCTGCATGTTGTTTGGATAAATACCCGAGCATTGTGCACCACTGTGGAAAAGTATTTCCTCACCATTTTTGTGAAGAGACAAAAGTCTCGCCACAGAGTAAAAGTACCGCTGGTTTTGAAGTTGGTCTTGCTTATTTCTCTTGTTAGCATTCCTTTAATTTAACATTTATGCTACTTCCTGAAAGAAGGGATCTTACATTTAAATGCCACAAAACTACAAAATAATATTTACACAAATCAATTAAATTTATTTTGTAAACAAACACTTTGTCTGTTCGTGGAAAAGCTAAAATTCATGTGACTTTTGTTTTTCATGAAAACGACACACACAGTATACAAATTGTTACTTGTGTATACATACTGTACGTACATGTACATTTCTGGAGCCAACTTTGTGTCTTCGTGAAAATGGTAAAACAAGTTTTGCCCTTGGATTTGCCCTTATGCTCTACCTATGCAAGACAACTATTTCTCTTCGTTCAAATGGAAAAATGTGGTTTAGTTGAACCTTTACCCTGTGGGCATCATTGTGATTTGGTTGATTTCAGTAGATTTGGGAAAATTGATTACAACAAGTTGTAGACGTCACATAGCCTAGTTGATTTTGTGTAAACAAAGGGAAATTGAAATCACGATTGATTGAACTGATGAAGACTATTTTTGCTATTGGCTGCTGTTTGTGCCTTTGAAGCCTCCGGACCTCTCAAGCCTGTGTTTGCCGTCTGAAAGGCTTCAACTGCGAGATTGCATATGATACACTTCAAAGCTCAGTTGACTGTGAGGGTTTCAAGGTCAATACCCACACTTGCAATACATTCTGCCCAAATACGTCTCTACCAAATTGCTAGAAAAATATGAAGAAACAGCCTTCTCAACAAGAAAGTAAAGATGCTTAGGGCTTTGCTACTGGCACTGGTCATTTTCCACATATAATGAAAGCATCTGGGGTACCAATTGCACCTTAACTGAAGGTGTTATCAGGGTGTACACGTAGCTTGAGACACCAGTTATTAAAGTCCTATATCTTCTGCCTTCCAACATGCTTACTTTTTAGTTGGTTGTAATACTTACTTTTGAATCCAGCTTATTTTGAATCCATCTACAGATTTGCAACTACAACTCTGGTGTAACTATCTGAAACAAATCTTTGCCCCAAGCAGCGGTGCTCAGCCATATAGTCAATCCTAGCCCCAGACTAGGGTTAGCTTGCTGTCCATTTTGGAGAATGCGCATTTGGCAACAAATACTCATGCTTGAGCGGATACAGACACATGTGCTAACTACATGTACGCGCATAAAGCTTCTTTCTCTTGCAGATCTGACTGCTGTACGTGATGGAGCAAGTAGCACTGGTATGGCTACATGTATGCAAGTACTGGTGGAAGTGCGTCTCTGATCACATTCAAATTAAGATACATTTCTGTAATCAATGATACATGCACCTCCAGCCAGTTATCAAGGTGAAGTCATGTATGTATTTTTGTTCTGTTCACATTATCCTGTGTAGAGTAACCAGGCTGATGACAATGTGCGTGTGGTGGTACGCTGCCGTCCTCTTAATGAGAAGGAAGTCAGTCAAGGGTTTAGTTCCATTGTCAATGTTGATGAAATGCGTGGCACTGTACAGGTAGGACCAGCTTCAAGTGTGTTTTTCTCCATTAAGGTATATTTTGTCCTGGTAATTTCAAATCAAATCCACAGTCCTATCGACTTCAGACAAATAGTGAAGTGAGTTGGACTATGCACACAACAATGTGCAAGTGGCTATGGTGTAATGCCCATTGAATAGTCTGTGCACCAGTATCACATCCATTTATCATGGCTCTTGACTAATGATGATATCATGTGTACAGGGTGACCCCTTAGGAAACACAGGCCAATCATAGCATTTACATGTATTTTCTCCCCAAATAATTGCCAGAAATTGTTGTTTGAATTATTGCTGTCATCAGATTTAAAGGAACTCTTCGGGTTTGAAAAGATGACATCCTCAGCTTCAATTTGATACCAAAAGCAATGACATCATTGGCCGGTGTTGTAGTTGAGACCATTATAAGACCTTTCACAAGACCAGACACAAGACCATGCACAAGACCATGCACAAGACCAGACACAAGACCAGACACAAGACCATGCACAAGACCAGACTCGAGACCATCCACAAGACCATCCACAAGACCATGCACAAGACCAGACACAAGACTTCACAAGTCATTAAAAGGTGATCCAAATGTGAAATACATATGTAAGTGGTACGTTTATATATCAAACAAACGCGAGTGGAATACAGAATAATGTAGTCCGTCTGCATCCCACATACCACGAGGCCGAAGGCACACACTACCGGTACATTATCCTGTGTTCCAGGAGCGTGAGCGTGATAACGAATTTATCTTCAAGCAAACTTGAAACTTGAAGCAAAGATGTTATTGGGGCCTATGCACACAAATGTGCCACCTTTGAATTGACAGCAGTCCATCATTTTTAGGGAGCGGCAATTGTGCAGGCGCTCCTATCACACTCCTCAACAGTTTCAAAGGAACGTAAAAAATCATGCTCCTCAAAAAATCTAAGGGTGCTTTACAAATAATGAATGATTTGACAAAAACAGTGGATAACATTACCAAAAAAGGACTATATGATTCTTTTGTAATAATGTACGATTCCACATTTATCTTGCCATGACTTTCATACATATAATGATTGTACCAATATGATCATCACGAGTGTAGCCTGCCTTTTGATTGGATCCATTAGCTGGCCCTGCATGCATGTATAGCATGTACATCTTCTTGCATGTGCATGTTTGTCGCATGCAATTTCGCTGTATGTGGTACAAGCTTTTAAGTGTTTTTACTGGTCGGTAAAAAGTTTCGATGACAAGAGAGCCAATCAGTATCAATCTTCTTTATGGAGCACTTAAGCAGAAAGCGGTGTGCCAGAAGCTTTTGGTTGTCATGAAAATGTTGCCTCGTGCCTACATGTAGCATGTTTGCCCTTTGAATTCATGCAGGAACCCCCCCCCCTCCTGTATTGGACCATAATTATGCATAAACATTGTCACGTTCGTATGTGAGTGTTGGTTTGACATTTTCCATTTTGATTGAGGTGGGTTTGACACAGTCTACATCAATTGAACAAAGTTGAAGTGGTTTAGACTTCAAATACCCCTTAGGTTTTTTCAAAATTATGGTCACTGTTAGTGTTTTGAGTGAAGGAAATGCTCAAATCAGAATGAAAAAGGTTTACTTCCACTTTCATTTACATTCTTTGAAAGAGACATGTACAACTGTGTTGATTTGTAGGTTGAAACTTATTAGTGAATTTTTAATTCGCAAGTATAAAGATTCTGGTTCAAACAAAAAGAAAACAAGGACTGAGGTGATTTACGGTATGTATCGTAAACCCATTAGAACTGCATGTAAATACACTAAATTACTTTTAAAATTGTTCCAATAACATTAGAAACCATCAGAAAAAGTGGAAACAATATACCTCCAGGGTACAAACAATCATTTGATCTCGTTTTGCATTTCTATTAATCAGTTATTTGAAGGAGAGCAGTTTGCTGTCCTGAGCGTTTTGAGGAGAGTGATTTACAGCTCCTGGATTTTCTTAAAATGAAGGACTGTGACAGTAAACTTTGCAGATCTATGTGCGTTTTGCTTGCAGCGTAAAAAAGCGCAATGCATTGAGGAAGAATAGTGCATCATGCGAGGTTTGATATGAACCATGTAATACAGTGACATGTACAGATCACACTGTTTGTTGCCATGGATCGACCAATCAGAATTGACAATTAAAGTTTGCTTGAAGATAATACTAATATTATTATATAATAATATATTATTATATAAGATAACATATTATTCCAGTCTGAAACAGTAATGTGAACTTACTTTCCTATATGGACATCGCGCTTTGTTTATTGTGACCAGGTTCAGAATCCCACAGCTCCCAAGGGGGAACCACCCAAGTCATTTACATTTGACACGGTGTTTGCTCCTGGTAGTAAACAGACAGATGTTTATAACCAAACAGCTCGGCCAATAGTAGATGCAGTGATGGAAGGCTATAATGGTAAGATCATGATCTACTTTTAAATGCAATTTGCATGTTCAGTGTCACTGTGTAGGATTGGAGTCTGACAGCTCTTGAAAATTGGCCGTCATGTTTGCCCTCATAAACCAAAAGTTCTCTTACACTTATGCTTAATATACAGAATGATGGAACAAACTGGGATATCCAAACTGGCCTATCAGGTGTCTAAGAGACAATCATTGAATCCTTCTGATAAAGCCTTAACCCTGCGCAGTGTGTAATTGTACACATTCTCATTGTGTATCTGTACCAGCTGATTTTGACATATCCTCAGATGATGAATGGAAGATTGGTTTGAAATTTGTTTGAATGAGCCCATGATGTGTCTTTTCCGTGAGCGATGAAATGTAACAAGTACTCAAACAGTTTAATTATGTAGCCATAACGTACTTAGGAGAAAAAGATCCACTTCAAAGTTTGCAGATTGAAAATTCATGTCTCATGAAAATGAAAGTCTTGGTTTTGAAAAACTGGAAAATTTAACAAAATTTGACATTTCTGACCATATGTTCTGATCATTCTAACACAGAGGGTTTTTGGTTTGTCTGTTTGAAATCATGATTCTTTCTCTTTATTGTTGTATTTGTTGCATCTGTGAAGGTACTATATTTGCTTATGGGCAAACTGGAACCGGCAAAACATACACCATGGAGGGTGTAAGGTCACAGCCTGAGCTAAGGGGAATCATACCCAACTCCTTTGCTCATATATTTGGCCAGATTGCCAAGGCAGGGGAGAGTGTCAGGTAAGAACATGAAACCATGGAAAGTGAGATAATTACAATGCCAGTTCTGCATGAAAGACTTGATTGCAGGGTTCATCACTTGACTGACAACCACAGAAGAACAACAAACTAAAATGTGCATTAATTAAGCACACACCAGAGAGAAGTGTTAATATGGCTACTAGTTGGGCTTTCTTTGCACCGTTAAAAATAATAACTTAGAAAAAAAAAGTTTCCATTTTTGTGAAAGTTGTACACCCTTGACTCAAACCCCCAACTGGAAATCACAACCAATGTTATTCAGATTAAGTTTCATGCTGTTGAATTAAAAACTGTTTTGTTTGTATCTGTTCTTTTGAATATTAGTGTTAGAAAATAGAAACCCCTATAAATCCACCTCAAGAATTAAATGAGCAACTTTACTCTTAGAAAATATGATACGGTAATCTCCAAATTCAGTCTTTTAGCAGTATAAATAAACCTTGGACCTTGGCAACACTTGGGAGGGGGGACTGAACCGTAGGTCTGACTTCAGTCACTCCTCAAGCAGCTTACATGTAGGTTCGTTGGTGTAACTAACACAACTACATGTACAGTACATGTATACTGAACATCACCTTTTGTCCTGAATTTTCTTTGCACTTTTACCAATTTCTACAAATTTGCTTTCAATGTAAAAAAGTTATTGAGGATTAATAGTAATGAATCATACTTTCGATGGAAAAACGGCCAACAGGTGGTGCAGTCTGTATTGTTCATGGGTACATTACACATGTGCATGTTGTGTGTCCATAAGCAACCATGTAGACTGGCTGCAGAGTGTGTGTATGCAACACTGGTGAGTCTGGTGCAGAAAACTTTGCACGATAATTGCTACAAAACAGGTGGGTTTGACCTTAAAAAAATCACAAAAACAATAAATAAATAAGCAAATAGAACCTAACATTTGTCATTTAACTCGCAGTAATCTTTGATAAATACCTTGCTAGTTTTGATAATTTTAATGATTGCCTGACTGACATCAGACAAGCGCACACTACTGTGCTGCACTACTGTATAAGAATAGTTTGCAGTGGAGCCAGTTTATATTAAAGTGCCATTTTACCTGCAGGGACCAGTGTAACTGTCTTGCATGTTGCTCAACGCTTACAAGTAATGACTCCAGGAAATTTGATTTCATTTTGCGATTGCACTTTCAGTAAGGACCACCTGAAAGATGAAACATTAAGGGAGATGAACATATAGTGAAAAAAATGCAGGAATTTCCCTTTTTTTATTTTCAGTTTTTACTTTGTTGCATGTAAATGCTGGCCCCAAATCCTGATGCTGACATCTTTGTGAGCTGGCCATCTCGTAAATTGAATGGGCTGGAGTTTGGAAACTAGATGAAAATTCCTATATCAGACAACTGCTATACCAAACATTTTGTGGACCTATTCATTTTTATTATAGCGGCATTCCACTGTTTATATTACTGATGGATTCACCCTGCTAATAGAGATGTGCGGTATGCATTTTCACATGTATCGTTACCAGTAAATTTTGATGTGCCTGATTTTGAATTCTTTTAGTGCATTGTTTATGAAGTGCTGGATGTTTTTAGCTAAAAGAAACACAAGCAAGGCACCAGTCTGTATTAAAGATCCAAGGAACTGAAATATGCTCCATACATATATTACTCAATAGATAGCTTTCGCTAGACATCTCTATCGATCTGCAGTTAAGTAGCGAATATTTGGTTGAGATACATTTGGAAACACAAATCACAGTCACTAAAACTCGTGACTCGAGGTCAACTTGAGTCAAGTCAGTTACTAGAGTCACTAAACTTCTATAGTCACCTAAAGTTGCTGTAACGTAACTTCCGTTTGGGGGAACAATTCAAGATCTTCCTTGTTTTGTTCACGGTTATATTTATACAAACCTGCAAACTTCAAAGGGCTTGTCTTTGGTCATATTTGATTGCTTTCTGCATTGTGGTGCTATACATGTAAGTGTACATCAGCATTCCAGCAGTGCAGTTATCGATACATCCGTAAACCAGTGCATTTCTATTGGTAATGCACCAATAATGGTGATGGTTTCAACCAGTGTTTGAATTGATTTTGTAGGTTTTTGGTCAGAGTGTCATACCTTGAAATTTACAACGAGGAAGTGAAGGACCTCCTAGGCAAAGACCTATCAGCTAGATTGGAGGTAAGCTGATGTGGCAGTAATCTTCCACATGCAAGATCTATGTGTAGTTGTAACATCAATTGCTACTTATAATACCTGCAATACTCTCATGTCTTCACAGCCGTTCTTTCTAACACTAAGGTAAGCCTATATCCAGGTTTCATAAAATAGGCTACAAACAAGACTGTATCATCTAAAAGCAATAGTATTCATTAGTTTTAATGTACACAAAATGGTAATTTTTTCTCTAATGGAAAGCTTTGCTTGTCATGCTCTTCCCACAGTTACTGCATGTGTTAATCATAACAATGCAAACAGATCCAAATCCCAACCCAACGATCGGTACAAAAATAAAACAACTAGTGTATTGTAAAAAGGGTGCTGAATCTCTCTATCAAAGCACATTTGCATGTATGTGTGTTATGGAGAAAAATGAGGGAAAGCAAACATAATCCGTACATAGGGTGTATGCAGGTGCATCAGAGAATGGATTGCAGCAAGACCATTCCGAATTTATTCCTTATGTACATACTGTGTTTATTTAATGGCCTGTGGTTACAATGATTTTTTTTCAGTACTTTTGAAATTGTTTTGCTTTTTTTCAATACTTTTGAAATTAAGCATAATCATTTCAAATGTAACCAATAAAACAGTATTCAACAGATGATTGCTACTTAAACTTAACACATGTTTACAATAAGGCTGAATCAAAGCAAGCCCCATTATGCCTGGATCGTTTGCTATCTATGAGCATAAGCATGGCGGTCATCAACAAACATGTTTCTTCAAATGAAACAGACATTCACTGTACAAAAATAAATCTTTCTGTGGTAACATTTTGTGTATACATGGTGTATGTAACTTAATTATAGTTGAATGATGTAACATGCATAAGAAAACTTGGAATGCAAGAAAATATGGTCACTACTTAAAAAGTATGTAAAAGCAGAACATAAAATCGTCAAAACATAGTAAGAAGACAAGGAATTAGGCAAAGGCAGGGCATGGTCACTATAATCAGCAGTACAAAAACAGAACATAGGATTACAAAGGCTTGCCTATGGTACTGTCAGTATTCAGATTAGTAATACACTTGAAATGCAAGGAAACAATATGGCCTAAGTAGGGTATGGTCACTATTATCAGCAGTACAAAAACAGAACATAGGATTACAAAGGCTTGCCTATGGTATCGTCAGTATTCAGATTAGTAATACACTTGAAATGCAAGGAAACAATATGGCCTAAGTAGGGTATGGTCACTATTATCAGCAGTACAAAAACAGAACATAGGATTACAAAGGCTTGCCTATGGTATCGTCAGTATTCAGATTAGTAATACACTTGAAATGCAAGCAAACAATATGGCCTAAGTAGGGTATGGTCACTATTATCAGCAGTACAAAAACAGAACATAGGATTACAAAGGCTTGCCTATGGTATCGTCAGTATTCAGATTAGTAATACACTTGAAATGCAAGCAAACAATATGGCCTAAGTAGGGTATGGTCACTATTATCAGCAGTACAAAAACAGAACATAGGATTACAAAGGCTTGCCTATGGTATCGTCAGTATTCAGATTAGTAATACACTTGAAATGCAAGGAAATAATATAGAAATGATATA
This sequence comes from Acanthaster planci, assembly GCF_054643075.1. NCBI lineage: Eukaryota > Metazoa > Echinodermata > Asteroidea > Valvatida > Acanthasteridae > Acanthaster > Acanthaster planci. The sequence continues at coordinate 28,379,573 of NC_141778.1, read as the reverse complement.
AGATTACAAAGGCTTAAGGATACATACTTGTGAAGACCTTCGGGTACTGTACATGTATCTCAGATAAGAGGAAATTGAAGCCCAAAATGAGCAAGATTTGACAACTAAATACCAGGATGAATATCAATGACAGAGAGGGCACTTATTTGGGATACGTGTCGCCTCGGCGGAGCCCATCAGAAATTCCAATTAAAAGATTTGTATATGCACATTTATTTTCATTACATTCCTTTTTATGACAAAACAAAGCAAACTGTTACAAACTGTTTGATACAGAGTAGAGTGACCTACTTACCAATGAAGTGTGGCTGACCCATGTTTTGGTTTAAGTACAAAACTTTCCTCATATGCAAAATTTGTAATACATGTCATGTTATTGATCGAAAGTCTTTCATTTTATTTTCAAATGTAATTGTCTGAGATAAGGAAATACATCTCCAGTGATGGACTTGAAAAGAAACAGAGTTTGTGTTTACTTTTACTGATAGGAAAATAGTTGACAAATGTTCTCAAAACATTTTAATCTAAGTTTTAGTTGTGTTCCACACGTGTTCATGATGACCACCACAAACATTTCCATTTTATTCCCCTGCCATTTAGAATTGTGTTTGCCCCAATCAATGAGTTGGAATTCTCTTGCAGTGTAATCATGATTAATTAACCCTCCTATGCTAAGATGCATTCTTGACACAGTTGTCATATCAGTCAAATTTCCCATACGTGTCTGTGTACTGGGGGAAATCAATTGGAAGGCATTTTTGACTGTTTTTGATGATTAAAACAGAAGGAGGGTTAATACAAGCTGTGATTAATTTGGGTAATAAAAGTAAGGCAGTAGGCAATCATGGTGGAGTGGATCAAGACAAGCAAAGCTTCTCATTGGCTGGGATGTAAATAACTGTCCTGTATAAGTTCAACATGAACAAACACTTATTGGACCTCAGTGAAGGGAAGCTGTGAAAAAAAAATGGACATCACAGGGGAAAACTACTAGTCATCCAGCCTCACCAAAGCTGCTTATGGTTTATTATGATCAGGTGAAAGAACGTCCAGATATTGGAGTGTATGTGAAAGATTTGTCAGCGTTTGTTGTCAACAATGCAGATGACATGGACAGAATAACCACTCTTGGCAATAGCCATCGTAAGTAACAAGAACAGTAAGATGAGTAAGTGTACAAGAATCAAGTTAAATGATAAGGTAGAGTATTGCAGCTTGAGCTAGGGAAATAGGGGAATTCACTAATCTATTCAAATTAGTTGTGGAGAGGCCACTATTTATAGCATGGTTCAGATCTTTGTACCCACTATTTTGCAGTTAATAATCCCTCTTTCACTGTTGACTTATATCACATACATTTGGAAGCCTTGTAGAACTGTCATACTTAAAAGCAAAATTTCAGATTTTGTACCATATGTCTAAAAATGTAAAAAATGCCCGGAGCAAAATGACTACTGTTCATCATTGTCTTAAAACTTATGGAGAGAGGGGGACACAAGGTTGCGACCAAAATACACTTTGGCGTATCTTACCTCGTCTGTTGACCAAAGTTATGCACACATGGCTGTCAAGCAAACCCAATGTGTACTGTGCAAAGAGCCGTATAAGCTTGAGTATCACACAGTACACAGAAGCACAAAGTGCAACCCAACAGAGATGGCATGCCAGACTGACTTGTAGATACTACTTGTGTTGCAGGCTCAGTTGGGGCAACCAACATGAATGAACATAGTTCACGCTCACATGCTATCTTCAGCATTACAGTTGAGAGGAGTGACATTGGACCAGATAAACAGCAACATGTCAGAGCAGGCAAGCTTCATATGGTGGACCTAGCTGTAAGTTCAAGTAAACCTCAAGAATATTCTTTTAATATTTGATTATTGAATAATGATTTAAAACACTTTGTGCAACACAACATGATAAATTTAGTAGATAGCCATTGAATGTATTTTTTTTTAAGACTCCATGTTTCTTTTGTGCAGGTAATGTTTTTGTCTCTTTTGTTCTTTGTATAATATGATGTATTGCTAGTATTAGTTGATAGTACGCACATAAGATCTGCAGTAATGGTTCAAAAGTTTCACATACATGCAAATTTATCAGTTGTGGAGTTTTAAATTAATTCATGTCTTTTTTTTTGCATGCTTGGTGATATAGTGGTATGCCATGTTAAGTATCTAGATTTCTGTGATTACCACATATGGTTGAATTTTTATCTCAAGATATTAAGCCATACACTAACTGTTTGGTAATAAATAGTTGCACTGAATTCTTGTTTGTCTCTGTTATTTAGGGATCGGAGCGTCAGTCCAAAACTGGAGCGACAGGCCAACGGCTAAAAGAAGCAACCAAAATCAATTTGTCTCTCTCTACATTAGGCAATGTAATTTCTTCCCTTGTAGATGGCAAAAGTACACACATACCCTATCGAAACTCCAAATTGACAAGGTTGCTGCAAGATTCTCTGGGTGGTAATGCCAAGACTGTTATGGTAAGAATTTTCAGAATTTCTGCATAACCTGAAGTCAGACTGTGTCATGAGACATGGTTGACTTTTACAACACCTGTTTGGATAAATGTATACATGTAGATCAGAGGTACCCTGAGGACTGGTTTCAGATTTCAGTCCTTGCGAACTAAATTTTGAAAATAAAAGATAGATAATTTTGTGTGCATTAGAAACTGGTTTATATTTACCAGGCCCTTTATAATGTACATTATACAGAAGGCTCACTAGACTTGAATCAAGTCGGACTTCCTTGCTCTCCCCAAATCAACCATCCCTTCACACGCCTGTACGCAATACTCAATAGTCATGCTCGGGCTGATGGAGCCATCGCATAACTCTTATTCAAGGCGCCCTAATATGATAGCCTTTATTGTACAACGTGTGTCATACATGTACATCACCAGTCAGTAAGTCTGACTTGATAGTTAAGCCAATTGGACCCCCCTCGGTGACATGTACAAGTACTTATTCATAATTGCATATGAATGACACGATCTTGCATAATGTTCATATTGACTTTCCACCAATCAAAGTAGTCAGACTTGAAATTTTCACTTACCAAAGCAGTAAAACTCTTAAACTAATTCATTATAATGCAGGTATAAACAATGTAAAAACAAGTCTGGGAGTTTGATTGGCTGATATCACTTTTGGTAGATGAGCGGATTTGCTGTGTTCAAATGGTTGGCAGATTCATCAAGTCAGGATTTTTGAACTCCCAGTAATAATTGGACAGAAGAGGGTGCGAAGCAAGTAACACTGCTCAGCCTCCATATCCAAAGCATAAACACAGACACCATCACAGAGTATTCCAACTTGGTCAAGTCTAGAGGCTCACCTATCTTTGGACTACTAAAGCGGCAGTGACTGCCATAGGCCTAAAATGCACATTTAAATATACCCCTTTAAATTTGTTTTCAACAGGTTAAATTTGTATTTAATACAGAAAGATGTCTGTTGTCATTTCTCTACTCAGTGTGCTAACATTGGACCAGCAGAGTATAACTATGATGAGACAATCAGCACACTACGCTATGCCAACCGAGCTAAGAACATCAAGAACAATGCTCGCATTAATGAAGATCCCAAGGATGCTTTGTTGCGTCAATTCCAGAAGGAAATTGAAGAACTTAAGAAACAGCTTGAGAGAGGTAACATGGTTTATGTAATGGAATTATTTGAAGCTAATCATAAAAGTTGTGAAAATACCGCTCAGGATCGATCTCTGATGCATGTTGTGGCGAATCTCGGTTCATTTGTGTATCAGCGGCGCCCTCTTTAGACTATTGTTAGTGAAATGCCACTGTGTGCGTACGTGCAGTTTTCTTCCGCACCCGATCATGTGGAGTCGCAAAACCAGTGTCTATTCAATACCGTTGACAACTAGGGGCTTTCCCTTCTTATCTTTGGGGAAATAATGGCCACTTGTCACTTTCCAGCATAAAAAAAACAACGACTGTTTTATCATGTTAACGTTCGAGAATTACAAACGGCAACTGAATAGTGTTCGGTAGGTTCTGTGCACAAATTATTGGGAGCCAAGGACGATGTTCGGTATAGCAGTGTTCGGTATAGCAGCGTTCCACTGTAGTGTGTTGTGACTAGCCACAATTGGTATTAAGAAAACATACATGTGTGCGAGTCTGGTACTGTTGCCATAATGGCTTCAGATTATTCAATTTGTTTGCTCTGTTGAACCTACATTGACAGTGCTGTAACATTTTGTTACCAAAAGCCTTGAAATGAAATGTATCACACAGGAGCATGTACTATATTTGTACTGACAATGGTTCTCATGTGCATGAACCGCATTGTTTGTACCCATATTTTTTGATTTATTTTTAGTTTAACATTCATACATACAGTGGCATAAAATATGTGTTGACTGAAGAAATTAGATTAAATTGTCTTCAATGATTTTTGAAGTGAAGTGTGTGAAATTCGGCTTGAAATAGCCATTGTAAAACTTGCGATAATTCAATGGCATAATGAAGGGCGGACCATGGCTCACAGCAGAGGTATGTGCCCCCAATGGCCCCCATTTGAAGTAGTTAAATGAACAAAGCTATATGTACAAGCAGTAGTTGGTGTTCTTTCAGTGCCTTTTTTTTAACAAATGGGAGCTAACCAAGGTGTTCCTCCACCACAATATTTTCACCAAGTTTGGCCGCTAGTGATTATCCTCAGTTTAAACATTGTATAGCTGTGACTGACTGCGGTTCCTTAAAACAGTGTGTTGGTCAACAAAATATATGTCATAAATTTACATACAGAGTAAGTCAATTAAAGTTAGCAACCATTTTAAAATCAGTTGCAAGTTTTTCAACCTGTAATGGATGATTTCATGGTTACCATTGACTTTGTATTTCATTCAAGTATGTTGTTCTTTACTTTTACTGTCTAGGAGAAGGAGGTGGTTCCGAGGGTGAAACTGGTTCTGAGGAGGAGTCTGGATCTGCAGAAGAAGGGGAAGGAGGAAGCGGGGAAAGACACACCAGAAGGAAGAGGGGTATGGTACACAGACCTCAGTGCATCTTCTACTTGCAGACTTTATTCTCAAAGAGGCTGCTGTTTCTCATAAGTTATGTAAAGGGAAGTTTTAACTTATGTAATACAGCCGTAAACAATGAAAAAGGAAGAATATTGCTTCTGTTTGTAGACTACAGTTTGAGGGAATTTCAACAAAGATGCAGACAAATTTTCTAGTTTTTGGTTACATAAGTAATGACCAAACTCACTTGTTTTCTGAAAGTAAATGAGTAGGTTAAATTTGTCTTTCCATTTTTTGAGTATGGCTGGCTTGATTTGGTTTGAGAAAAGACTGCTCAAGCAACGAGAGGTCAGACTTGCCTCATTACATACATGTAGAAATGTATCATGAGTTACAGTAAAATTGGTTAAAAGTATAAACTATCATTTTTGTTTATTTGAAATTGTAATGCATTCTGTCCAAGCCAGAGCTTGAGAAATTTTCCATCATCTGCATATGTTGTAAAAAATAGTTCTAGACCATAGTAAATGTGTCCTTTTTCAGGAAAGCGGAATTTATCCCCGGAGAAAATGGCTGCAATGCAGAAACGCATTGATGAGGAGAGACGTGCATTGGAAGAAAAGAAAGACATGGAGGAAGAAGAAAGAAACAAAGTGCAACAAGAGCTGGAGCGGAGAGAAGACGAACTGCACAAGGCACAGTGAGTAGCTATGACAACAAGAGAAGTGGAGTATGTGCTAGGATTTGAAATGACTCACTGGTTAAGATTGTATTACTTAACATTTGAGAAATCCCATTTGTACAGAGAATTTGGGAGCATGTCATGGGTTCTTGGCTCGTGAATTGTTAGGGCTTACTGTAATGAATTTTCACTGGCTGCAGTAGGTAAGGGGCGGTGGACATGAAGGTCCAACACATGAAGCTAGTCACCCGACTCTTCATGTCTTTAATGGATCAGTAGACTCAGTTGTTATTGTCACTGTGAACAATGGAATCAGGTTTCATAGTGGTACAAAATCAAGAAATACAATATGTATAGAAAAAGCTTTTGAAATATTACACACACAAAAGTTAAACAAAGAAAAACGAATGAAAAAATTCTAAACCAGAGGACCAGCAGGTACCAAAGTGGTCCATAATATACTAGCATGTGCCTGAGTGGGTTCCCATTTGACACCAGGACAGCACCACTATGCATGTATGTTGTTTGAACTCATTATTTATATGCTTTTCAACCCTTTACACAAGTCCCCTCCTTCACATATTATTCAACACCACATCATCTTGTGCAGAATGAAGGTAAAAGTGAAGAAAAGTCAGCAGTGTTTTAAAAATGCAACAATAGAATCTTTCCCAAGTGGTGTTTTTAAATTGGTCTTCAGTGAATTTTAATGGACTTTATATTGGCAGACATGAGCATGACTTACTCAAAGAGAAGCTGAAAGCTGTGGAGAAGAAAGTCATCGTCGGTGGTGTTGATCTGCTTAAGAAATCTGAAGAGCAAGAACGGCTGTTGGAGGAATCAGCACGTGAACTGGAGGAGCGGACCAGAAAGCAGGAGAGTTTGCGCCAAGAATTGGCTGAGAAGGAGGCGGAGCGGGTGGATATTGAAGAAAAGTTTGGTAATCTTCAAGAGGAAGCTGTAGGAAAGACAAAAAAACTCAAGAAAGTCTGGAGTATGCTCATGAGTGCAAAAAGTGAGGTAAGATATACTTCAGAAGCCTGTCATAAGAAAAACATCCTTTGTTGTCAAGGACTTCTTACTAATTGCCTTGAACTTGTGCAACTGACTAATGTGCCTTTCTTTCCCTCAAAAGGTTGTTAGCCTCTTATTCCTTGGATGGGAAAGTTAAAATCCCAACTTTTGAACTTTCTACCCCTAGGTATGATCTAATGAATAAAGAATTCTGAATAAAAGTGGTACATGAAACACCACTGATTGCCCAAATCAACATGAAGAAAAATAATTACATCTTAGATCTGAAGTCACTTAACCCCAGTCAGGGTGGGATTATTTTGACCTCCACTGCTGGACTGTGGTATGCTCTAAATGGAGGGCTTTGTCCAGCAGCAGGCCCCGTTGAACCAGCAGCTGCATGGTGAATAGACTGTACCCAGTATGTGTGGTATGCACTAATCCTCACACAATGGTGCGGGGTAGCAGTCCTCCATAGCGAAGGGGTTAACAGTATCTCCATTTGCAGACTCCAAAGTTATTAGGCAGGATTGTTAATAGTCACAATTTTTTTTAAATGAAACATTTGTTTTTAAAAAATTCAATTAGATTTCCTTTATCTAAATCTGATTGTTCTTAATTTTTATATTTGGATCTTTGTATAAGTACCTCTAAAGGTTTTGGTCCTCAAATGTAATCCTCATTCAATAATTTAAAACATATCTCATCATGGAATACTGTGAAAGGACCCATTGTAAACTATGTGTAAGTGTGTCTTCTGACATGCTGCGAAATGTTTAAGTCTATTGTCTAGTCCTTGAAATTCTCTCCTACAAGTCTTCCATATAAACCCTATGTGTTAAGGCATCGTCAGATTTCTTTATTCTAATGTCCTTACAATGAATGCACGGAAGGTTTACTCGAACCCATCCCAGAGGGAGAAAGAAATACCCTCTAACGTGATGTTATACGCATAAGGTCCGTTGTCCAACATCCACTTTTTCCGAGCATTTCTACTTTGCTTTCTGTAGCCATATTGATTCTTGTTTTCAGCCACACATCTTTTACAAATTTTATGTAAAGAATTACGATTTGAATATTCAAGTGCCCTGGCCTTTTCAGCTGCCATTTTAAAAGGCTGAAAACACAAATTATGAGAGTCCTTCAGGATATTGACGAAGTGTCAATCAATGTCCACTCTTATGCAAATCAATATCCATGTGAAGTCATGCATGTATGCATGACGCTGGTATAACATTAGGTAATCGTAAACTTCCCTTTATAAATTGTCTAAAAACGGTGTGGGAATGAAGATGATGCAGAAGGGGCAATGCCATCTTTGTGTCTTTCAGTGGGTCATTCTGAATTATGGATAAAAAGTCATGTCAAGTTCATTTTAAACAAAATCAAAACAAGGCTATACCTGCAATTGTAGCAAAATACTCAGCCTTTGCCCATTTCATAGTGTTCAATGAGTGAAATGGATTCAAGGAGTACAATCCAATATGGCCATCTTGTCAATGAACCCCGTTGAGTACATGTAATAGAGAGTATGTGATTTTTACCCAAATTAAGCCAAATCTATTTATGTGGAAATGTGTTTGAAGAGCTGATAAATTCAGCCAATTCTTTCTGTCAAACGTACTCCAAAATGTTTTTTAGTTTTCAGAGTGTGATTTTTTGAATGCCTTTTTATTATTTGAGTGATTTAAATCATGATAAAATCAACAATGTAAATCAGTTAGTTAATTTGAACAAAATAAATTGAATTATATTAGAAAGGATTAATAGAATGGGGAAATTTCGTAGAATTACAAATGATATGATGTAATTAATGTTGTGAAGCTTTCCAAATCACAGCTTTATATCCGTCTCCCATTTGCCTTATTGGCCTTGATTGCGAAGTTCTCAGCTCAATAAAAATCATGTTTTATTACTGGAGCATCAGACTGTCAGACAAAGCCTGAGGGAGGGAAAGCCAACATTTTGAAATCTAATCTTTTCTAATCCTGACCCAAGACATAAATGCTTGTGTTATAGGTTAAAGACAAAGGACTAAATAGCAGAGCAGGTATTCAACTACACAAACAGGGCCAAGCTTGTTGTACTAAGTCATCTGGCTGTTGGCTGTTGCTGAATAACCCTAACCCTCCTCAATCCTTCACCTGTTGGAGGACTGAGGAGTGTTAGGGTTAATGTTAAAATCCAAGCCATAGCCTCAAGTTACCTTATAGTGACCTTAATTATGTATTGTAGGACCTGTGCCTTCCTCCTATGTTGTTTCACAATGTATAATACCTTACATTGGCAAGTGATCATCCCTTCAACATTCATAAACTACATGTATATGTTCCATGGACTGAAAACATTTTAAAAACTTTGGTTGTGGCTGCAGGTTGCTGATATGCAGCAGGAACACCAACGAGAAATGGAAGGACTGTTAGAAAACATACGTCAACTGAGCAGAGAGCTGCGTTTACAGATGCTGATCATCGACAGCTTTATCCCTGTGGAGTTCCAACAAATGATAGAGCAGTATGTGAACTGGAATGAGGACATTGGTGAATGGCAACTGGTATGTTATACGTTTTGTGTTAAATATCCCTGATAGTAGTATCTGCATTGTTCTGATGATGTGAACCATAGCTATCGTTCAAAAGAACAGATTTTTATGCCATCACAAGCCTAAGCAAATGTCACATGATTGCCTCCATGACAACGTATCAAACTCAGTATAAATTGCCAACCCTGTACATATTGATCCCACAGAAATGTGTAGCCTATACTGGAAACAACATGCGTAAACAGACACCCATTCCAGACAAAAATAAGGGCAAGGATTATGGTGAGCCAGACTTGTCCAACGTGTACCTAGCTTACACTGCTGAAGGAGCAGCGAGAGGATTTGCTAAGATGAAGTCCACCTCTAGCAGGCGGCCTAAGACGGCATCTGGTAGACAGAGAACGGGTAAAAGGTCAGTTTGAAGTTCTATTTATAATATGATGGGAACTGAACATAGTTCCTTACTGTCATGACGTGAGACATAAGGTGTTCTATGTAATATCATAACTCATAGCTGTCATCCTCAACAAAAATCAAAACCAAGAAAATAAAGGTAAAAGGAATTTCTTTTCATGCATTTAGTTTTTTGAAAAATGCGATGGTAAAAGAGACCCTTTTGACCCAGTTCAATGTAATTTCTCTTCTGAAATGGTGCTTATAGTTCTTATCTTTGCACATATTTTGCTGGAAAAGCAAAGCAAATGTTAGAGGTAAGTTAAAAGTCTATTGCAAAATAGTTATGTTTGTACAATTCGTGTTTTTGTTTTTGTTTTTTTGTGTGAAAAGTGGGGATTCATCAGTCCTTTCCCATTAATATTTATCATATTTCGGTTATGGGGAAAAAGGCTTAGATGTGGCCTTGAAAACCTTTCACTTATGAACCACTGGCAATACTGGACCTGGCTGGCTGCTTACTCAAAAAGAAAGAAACTTTAGTGTCTAAGAGTTTCCAGCCTTCACCAAACTATAACATACTTATCAGACTATTTTGGAAATGAATTAGATTTGGATTAGCCTTCTCCTGCTAATGTGAATGACTCTTCTCTTTACAGGAAACAAGGCGGCATGGAAAATTCCATTGACTCTCTGCTGCAGTAGCACAACATTACGATGAGGGTCAAGACGTTACATCATTTTGTCCAATGGAAAGAATGAACTATTTAGTATCAAATCTTAGGCCATGGGCACGGTCTCAACATAGGAATTTGAATCCAGTGTAGAGTACAAGCTGTTCAAGGAGTACAAGTTGAGGAAGTCCTGGTCTTAAGGCACAGAAGGAAATTGAAATTTTAGTAATCTGTTTAGTATCGGTATGAATGTCTTCCTTAAAGGAATGAGTTCATAACCACACTATCCCCATGGTACAAAGACTCCATTATGAATATGTATGGTGTACAGCAGTTCCTTGCATACTCAATGCTGGACCAATTTCGAATAGTTTAATAAGCTTGATAATTGATCTATGTGCTATTCTATGACCTTGTGTTGTGCTTTGGAAGTAATTTTATCATGGAGATGCCTAATTGTAGCAGTGTACCCTGGACATAAAAAGAAGAGATATTTGGGGAACTAGCAGTGAGTCTTTGTAGGTGGAAGCATTGCATTGTGTAAATGCTTAATGGGTCTATTCAAGATTATTCTCTTATGTGTATTTGTTTTTCATGTAGTAGTTTGGAAGAAACTGCCAATAGGCCATTGTACTTTTAACTTTAACGTTAACTATCCAAGGCTCAAACTGGTCATTTATGTGTTTAATTAGCATTCACTTCATGAGCATGAGTTCTGCCTTTGTGTTAAATACATGCAGTTTTCAGTCAAGTGTTGGCAAGTAAAAAAAAAGAGGACTTGATCTTCTTCCTAGCCAAGCAGATTAATAAAACTGCAGAAAGAAAAAGACAATCTAAATTGACATTTTTTGTAAGCCCACCCTCAAATGTACTTAAATACCTTGCTTTGAACTTGTCAAGTTGCCTCCTCTACCCTGACTTCTGTAAACATTTGCCAAAAGTATGGAGTAAAACCTATTATAACACCTCACCCACAGATTCTATATTTTGATTGGCCGAAAGTGTGTCATGTGACGCTTGCTAGTTTTACTATTTTTATACCACTGCTTCAAAAAGACTATACCATGCAGCCTCATTCTGAAAAAGAACTATACCCATAGCAACCAAAGAACTATATCCGTAGCATCGAAAGCATAAGCGTGTATTTCGGCTTGTAGCGAACAACATCTGTTAATGAATGTATTTAAACATTGCTGTTCCGCTTTAAATTCTTGAATTAAATTTGATGAATGTAAATTCCAGTTTGGTGTTTCATTATCAATTTTTATCTTAAATTTTGCAGAATCTGTTGGGAGGTGTTATGAAACATATATTGACTGCTTTATCTCGCTGCACAATAAAACTAGCCTCCGGAGGTGATCCATGGAGCATTCTATTTTCTCGAGGCAATCAATATTTGTATATTATGTGATATGTAAGCTTTGCTAAATGTTTAAATTATATGAAAGTGTAGAAATAAAAAAAACTTGATCTGTGTGAGTCTTATCTCTGTCAGACTCACTTCCATGGTGGTAGTTATAAACTGATGAGTGGTGTGTGATGGGTAAGGTTAAATGTGACCCCCCTTTCAAGGAACGTGCTGCATTCTACCACCTACATTTCAGGTTTTTTTCTTTTACTGGTCTGTTTTGCTAAGAGCTATGTTAAAAGCAGCAAATGTCAGACAAGAATGCCATGTTGGAAATACAATAATACTCATTAAATATTCATTGTCACTTTATTCCTCATCAGTATCTTTATTTAAAATATTTTGTATTGTACAGATTACCATGTATTCTTTGTACATGTGTGCATATGTGTTTGAATTTAAGGAGTTTATAGCAGAATAATTTTTAATTAATAGCATACGATAAAGTACACCATGATTTTTGTTGGGCCTGTTACTTTTGTAGCCATTTTTATGATGCAGTCTGATTTTTGTCTGTTGCATCTCTTTGATGTCAGGCCTGCTTGTACATGTAGCAACAAAAGAGTCTTTCACAGTTTGTGAAGGGGGTTGGGAACAGGAGTGCAGGCTACTTTCAACCCTCTGCTTCCCTCTAGAGCAGTATGAAATCTTGTATTTGAAAATATCCATGTGGCTTACTTAACCATAACAGTCACACACGTGTGCACTTCGCACATTTATATTTCACACCTGTACACAGCTCTTTGCCATCACTCACTGTTTTGTGGTAGTTACACGTGCACCCTCTGATGAATGAAAGGTGTAGTCATGCTGTTTCTGCCCAAATATAATTTACAAACTGCTCTTTTGCCATGCTCCCCCTCTCCAACAAAAAAAAAGAAAACATGGAAACAACTTTTTTTTCATGATGAAAGAGGCTATTTTTGATCTGTTTTTCTTCCCAAAGTGTGAAGCCCCCAAATGTATCCTGGTGCCTCAGAAATACTTCCACTCTCGTATTTCTTATTGTGTTGAGGGAGAGTCATTGAAGGGGAAAGGGGGTACATGTATCTCTCTTTTTTTTCATTATAGGAAATTTGGTTACAGGGTTGGCCGCATAAAAACGTTGTTTTTGCTCAGTCCAGGCCAAATTAAGGGTTGGTCGGAAATGAGAACCATAGAATGAACTAATTGACACCCTTATTTGAAACCATGCTTAAACTGCAAACTAAAAATCAAGCATGGGAGGAATCAGCTCCAATACGGTGGATACATATATTGTAATGCAAGCCGGAGAAACCTTCAAAGCCCAAGGGATGAGCAATTACTTTGCAAAGGTATAACCAATGACCATTGTTACTTTCAGTATACACATTAAGGTTTTTGCTCCATTGGAATAACAGCAGTTGTAGATGGAAGCTTGCTGTTTAGTTTGCTCATCATCCAGCACCCGAACAGGGGGTGCTGGGGAAGGCTGATGGCCTTGCACCAACTTCATTCCCACAGGTATGATCTTGAAGCACCATGTTGGTTCTTGCCATCTTGTATAATTTAAATATGCCACTATTTGGGATATTTAAATTAGGCCTTACTCAGTGTGTTTATGCGCAATGCAGATTTGAAGGCACCTTTCCATATGTACATTTTTTGGCTGCATTGCATATGCGATGTGATCATGTGTCTCAGTTTCACAGACTCAAAAAAATGATTCCATTAACATTACATACATATTTGTTGTGCTGTCGAAATCGCTGCGGTATCGACTTTGACGGATACACAATGCTTGATGCTATTGTTGATGCGCATACAGCTTGACTGTGACGACAGTGTACTGTGTACAAGGGATGGCTGACTGGGGAATAGCAATAAGTCTGACTTGATTCAACGTAATTCTACGTAAGCTCACTCATCAATGCACTACACATGCAGTGGTTATCAATTTGATACTTTTCCTTTTCTCTCTCATTGCTGAAAACATTCTCGCGACACTATTCGTTCATCCAAAATTGATCAAGATAACCAAAGATTTGAAATATATCACCAAAAGACACGTCACAGTGAGAAGATAAATCACCATACTGTGATTGTACCAAGGCCATGTTTTATTATAATAGCTGACACTTTCTTTGTGCCAAAACATTGCCATTTGCGAATCAAAAAGTTTAAATAACCCATCGCTAACAGGATGTGATATCCTTGCGGTCACAGATAGGTTGTGTGCAACAGTGCAAATATAGCCATCACCAAGTTGACTGGGTAACAAGCGAAGCTCTTTCACACATTTCCTTCTTCAACTTAGTTTTCCTGTACACTGGAACACCAGTGAGCTTTTGTGATGGAAACGACCATTGATCTTATGTAATCAAATGTAGCCTTTTCCGCAGTCCAAAATTCGTTTAATTCCTCGCTTTTGAACAAATCAGTATATCTTGCAACTGAAGTTTTCACAAGAATGTGTAACACAAAATTATGAAGCCAGCGTTGAAGTAAAGGTCATCGTGATGATCGTTAGCTTCGATTTTTAATGCCAGATTCACAAACTTTAAAATCGCTGTGATCACGGCGATTTATTGCGTAACCGAAAATCCAGTTGATATTCGAATGTAGTGTAGAATTTAGTGGGGTTTAATGGTGTCGATAAAAGTCAGGTTGTGACATGTCAAGGATCGATACTGGCTTCTAATGACGATGTTGCATAAAATGGTTCAATATCACTTTCACACTTTTGGCTTTATCATGCGTGTCATTAGTGACGTCCATTGCAAATATTTATCGGAGGTATAATCTTCAGGAAACCCCAACACGAAATATTTTCAACGGTTTATACTGCACTCGATCTACATGTATGTTGGCAACATGCCGAGCGTGCGGCCGCGCCGATTATTGGACTCGACTGCCGCATGTCAAGTTTCGAACACTGGCGACGGCTCCCCGGCCCCGGCCCCACCGCTGCCTCTAGTTGATCAAAATTCGTAGTCGCAGGATATGATAGAGGCCAGAGACAGGACCGGATTAAGCTACTCCATCCTGTCGTGCGCCTTCCCAGGTAATTAAATTTATACGCAGGGGGGAACTATAGAGGGCGCCCAAGCCGACTCAATGCATGTATTGAGCTGCTGCGCTGTACACGGTGGAGGTGATGGTATTCCTGTTGGAATTAATGAAGTCGGTGACTCCGTGAGAGAGCGGTAAGAATTTTATTCAGGTGCTATCAAATACGCCACGACCATTTACACATCATAACTATGGTTTTAAAAGTGGAAATTTGAAGAGATCCTAGTCATGACCTGGTCACACTATCAGACCATCCATGGGGATTGTTATTGGGGACCCGGATCCCGTACCGTACAGTTCAGGGGGTAGGGACCGGACCCCGGTCCAATAATAGAAGGGAGACCTACATTTTGACTGTTATAAATGTCAGATAACTATGACATCATGCTCAATAAAAACTGTAATCTAGACTGCTCCAGGCTACTGTTGATGTGAAAAGAGGGTAGCGTTTCCAGGGAAATTATGAAGGGAGACTTGAGTGTTTAACATGACACAAGTCATGATGGTGGAGTCAGATTTGCATGGTTTATCAATTAAGAAAGTCACATTATCCCACAATTTACAATTCGAAATTTCCCCCAAAATATAGTCAAAGTATTTAAAGAGAGCATTGTCTTTTTTGGGGGGGAGGTAGACCAGTTTTACAAGATTTGACCAAAAAATGGGGGGGGGGGGTGCCCAAATATACAATCCTGGCACCATGCACGGAGGATTCTGCCTTCCATGGACTTATGGACATCACTTGACACCCTGTGCACAACCCTATTACTAACTCTGAAAAGTGTTTTGGAGTAAATGATTTGGAAAGTTTTCAACATACAAATTACAATACATCATTCGTGATCATTTTCAAAATGGCTGCTTCCACAATGGGTTTCACATCCGAGATGTTCGAAATATGGCCCCAAAAGCTCCTCCTCAAATAATAACTGAAGTTTTTCCAGGCTAAACTGAAAGTATTACTGTGCTTGGAAAGTCAGTTTTGTAAGGTTCTTTGGAAGAATTCCATGTAGGGATGCCACCATTTTTTTACCTTTACAAAAATTTACCTTCCAAAACATGTAAAAAATTGTAATGAAACCCACACCTACCCCACCCTTCTGAGGGTTACATGCAAAACATCCAATTATTTGCCCCCCAAAATTTGGTTCTGGATCTGCCCTTGACAGTCTCCAACCTCTGGCGCACTGTTGGTCGGAGTAACAACATTGCACCAGTTGGTATGCTAACAGATGTGGAAACAGACAGCAACAAATTGCTGGTCATGATTGTTTAAACAGGCCCCTCACACAATGACGGCAGTGCTTTACAACACCCACTAACCCTTAAATCGCTACATTTTTTATTGTTAATGTCACTGATTACAGCTTGAGATTGATCATACTAAAGAAAGAAAGTTTGTCCCAAAAGGTTTCAACAGCATTATCTTTGTTGTGAATTTATTCTGAAGGAGAGTAAAAGATGTTTTGTAAACTCAAACACAATCTTTAATGTCAGGATCATGAAAGACAAAACCTACAGTCAACAAAATTATTCATACCCTTATAAATTTTAGTTTTTTGTGTTTTTTTTGGAAGAATGAAAGGTGGGGTACGAATAGTTTTGTTTTTAACTGTAGGTTTGACTACAGCTCTTTTACCAGCTCCATGGTCAAACATGGGCTAGGTTTCAATAAGATGCTGCACTGATTAACTTCTTGAATGTTTTCAGTGTTATGTTACACAAGTAGATCTCCTTGACTGTTTCTTAGCAACGGGATTAGTCATTTCCAAGAAATATGAGGGGCAAAAAAACATCACAGCCCCAACATGCAACATAAAACCAAACCTTTTGAGGGTCAAGGATCTCTAGCTGCTATATGTACACCCTGCTGGGTCAATCCTAGATACTTTTCTGTGGCATTAAAACAACACACTCTAAAACTAACGTAAACGTAATACACCCAATTTCTACCTGTACATATATCTTTGACTTGCAGTTTAGCCTTCATGTGGTAAATAGTAATACACAAGGTTCCTGTGCATCTCCCAATATCACGAGCATTAGCATTGTGGCTAGACTTACTTGTACTAGGGCAATCTTTACTTTTAGGACACCTGTACATTTTTGTTTCAACCTATTTTTTACTTCTCACTAAAAATACAAGATGTGTGTCAGCCTTTACATGTACATACATACGTGTGTGCCAATACCTTTATAGACTTGGGAAGTCTTCCTTCCATGAAGTTGAAGGACAAAAGAGTAATTTTTGGACTAGCAGGGTGCAAAAGCAAGATTGCCCTTGTTTTGTCAATATTCTTCCGTGGTTTATGAATACTTCTGAAAGGTAAGGCCATGCCCTTATGCATGAATCATAAAAATATATGAGTGTAATTAATATATAATATATCTAATTTGCTGTTTTTATTCCCTTTTGTTCTCTTGTTGAAGTCGACAGTTGGTGTTCATGTGGCTGCATGGAACTAGACTGAGTGTTTGCTTATAGTGCATTCATTGATTGAGTGCAAAAAAAGATGGCAAGTCTGTCCCGGTTTGGCGCACGGAATTCTCTCATCATTGCTGGCTTTGTTGGCTTTATTGGCCTCGCTCTCTATCCTATTGTTATCTCTCCAATTTTTAATCCCAAGAAATGGCGTAAGTATTGTTCATTCAGAAATACATGAACTAACTTGTAGATCTGTGTCGGAGACTGTCATTCAATCTGGCATGACTCTAAGAAATATGAATTTTTCAAACATGAAGTAGAAAACCTATGTAGTTTATTTTCTTACAGATTTCATTGAAATTGAAGGCTTAAAACATATGATTTCCTAATGTCATTAAAATACATGCAGTCAAATTTACGTGTACTTTATACCAAAATTAATTTATAATCCCCAAAGACCAAGTGAACAAAAAGTTGAAATGTGAACCCCTGCTGTTGAATTAATAAAAACCAGTAATTCTGCATTTAAATTGATACATGTCAAAAGACTGAAACATGCTTTTCTCAAAATATATTTGAAGATAATATAAATTTCGAAAAGGTTTTAAAAATTTAACATTAATGAGTTGTCCCTCTTCGGAAAATGCTGCTCTTCGCATTTGAATCAAATTTAAAGGGGGTTGAAATGTAATGTATATATGGACATGTACATTTGAATATTCCCTTAGAACGTCAGTTTGAATGTAAGCTTTCTGTATTGTGACAATTTGATGATGTAATTTCTACGCACAGAAGATGTACAGAAAGAAACAAGAAAGGGCATTGATCAAAAAAGCGTCCAACCAGGTGGTAAGTATTGAATTAACTTGATGTAATATACATATGTGCACGCATTATGGATGTAACATCTTAAAGGTTAAATGGAAAAAAGTCTCTGCTTGTTTTCTGTCCTTGGGCTTGTAGATACAAAAATACATGCAGGGACATGCAGGTCACAATTAAGGTCAGTCAGTTGGCAGAACATTATATTTTATATCTTTTTTTTTACATACACTACACTAAGTATGTAAGGTTAGCGCACAGTGGTCAGATTTTTTATTCATTTTTTCTGTGTTTTGCACTCAAGGTATGAGAGTATGGAGTGATCCCTTCAAACCAAGAGTGGATAAACCGACAGATGGCAAGACGTCTTGATTACACCTCCATGTACAGACTGCTGTCTTTTAAACAGTCTTTATATTCTTTTTGTGGAGCTGTAAACTTGTGGATAATAATAGTTGTAAATATCAGGTTCAGGCCGTGGGTACCAGAGGATGGCAAGGCCAATGTCATTTTAAGGAGAAATTCTGTCAGCTCTTTACTAATTAATGTTAGCGGACATGTATACCCACAGCAGCCTTTTAGTGACAGCTTTACAGAGGACATGTACAAATCTGGCAATGCTTGTTCACAGTGGCAAGTGGGACTAAACTCTAATTTCTCATTACTTTGATACGTACATGTAGATATGTACATGGTCTGTCCTTGAAGCATACAGTGTTCTGAGTAGGTATCATTTATTTTTCATGAAGTGCATTAGTAGAAATTGAAAGGCACTGCAAAAATTTCATTCTCTTTGACTTCTATAACTTCAGCCGCAAGCTTGACTATTGCACATGTAGTGATTTACTGTTACCAGCTGATACAAGAATGTGCAGCCTATTGTGGCAGCTCGCATGTACCTGTAAATTTAGTAGAATAAAATCTGGTTTGCAATCAGCTCTGTGTGGATGAACTTCCAAATTCAGAGACCCAAGAAATGATTCCATTGAATCTAAATGTATAAAGGTGCTGAATTTCAATCACCCTTCCCATTAAATATTTAATAATATAACATTCAGTTCTTTAATGTTATGTTTGAGTCACAAAGAAATCAACATTTGCTGGTCATGCATGTAATAAGAATGAGAGAGGTCTTAAATCATAATTTTAAAGCTTATCTTACGTAAGCTACATTACTTCCACAGATTTCTTTGTAAGAAAATGTGGCATACATAGTGTGGACCTCTGCACAAAAGAACACATAATGTAGGGTGTGATGGCATTGTGTGGACTCGCATACGTCCACGCAACACTTTTTTCCCCTCCCTGAAAAACATTTTCAGAGGCGTTTTGGGGTCAAGGTTATGTGGCAAAATGAAGAGGAACATTCCAGGAAATCACCGTCAAAACCCATCTTGAAGGAGTTATCCAAGTTGGAGAAAAAGGAGCATTTTCCTCAAGTTTCCTTAACCACAGGAGAACAAAGGAATGTCTTTGTACTTTGTATGTAAAACAGGTGTTTTTACTGTAATTTTTGGCTGTCTTGCATCTTATTTGATGTTTTGTGGCGCTATTAAACTAATTACTGCGCTTACAGCTTCAACGTCAGCTAGTTAAAAACAGTTGAAGCCTGAGACGGAGCCGAAGTTGAGTATTGGAAAACGGCCTCTGTCCTGAAGAGAAAAATCCGATGAGACGCCATTTTTAGGGGCCATTTACACTCACACAGCTGTCTGAACCTGAGCGCGCACACACACTTCTGCGATTGGCTACTGCCTGTTGGTCATTGGTCAAGGAGGAATTTCACGCGCGCGCACGCACCACAAGCGTTCGAACCACGGACGTATATATAAAAAAAACCTGGACTTACAACGCCTTTGTATGAAAAAGAAGCCAACCAGCGGCCATTTTACCGAGCCGAATACAAAAACATGGGTTGGCTCCCTTCAGTTGACGTCAGGAAGAACAAAGGCGGGCATTGTCAGGAAAGCTGTGTATTCGGCGCGGTAAAATGGCCGCGAGTAATTCAATGATTCTATAAGCTGATTAAGGGCATTGCGAGTCCAGATTTTATTATACACGTCCGTGGTGTGAACAGGATGGCCCTATACAACCATGTTCCAACGGATACAATCTTGTCGGGCCAAGTTGGTTTCCACCATGCCTCGCGCGATTTAACCCGGGGTATTGTATAATTTAAATATCACCCTATGGGTGCGTTCGATTAGCTTCCGTGAACACACCAGTGTTACACTCAAGGGAAGGCTCAAAATGAGGCTTATCGAACGCTGCAGTGTGTTTTCAAAGGCATTCTGGGAAAAAGGTCAAGTCACCGCCACTTTCCATCCATCATGTACGTCCATGCACGAACAGTCCATCCGTGACGTCATTACACTCGGGCAGCCTCCAGAGACCCGCTCGCCAGCCGGGGTAGTAGTGGCTGACACCAGGGCAGGCACGAGGATCACGTGATGGCTCAACGAACGCTCTCTTGTAAGTCAAACTTCCACGAGAGCGTTGTTTAGCCATCACATGATCTTCGTGCCTTCCCTGGGGTCAGCCACCACTACCCCGGCTGGAGAGCAGGTCTCTGGATGTTGCCTGAGTGTAATGACGTCACGGATGGACTGTTCGAGCATGGGCATGATTGAACTGGCGGGAACTTGTCCTTTTTCCCAGAATGCCTTGGCAAATACACTGCACACTTCGATTAACCTCATTTCGAGGCTTCCCTTGTGTGTGACACTACCATGGTGTATTCAGGGAAGCTATTCGAATGCATCGCATGTGGGGTATTTCAATTAGGACGATTATCAAGCACAGGATTTTCAGTCACGTGATTTTTGACGGTCAGCGTTCAATTTACACAGATGTGCATGGAAACGCGCGCGCTTTTGAAGTCTCTCAATATTCTGACGTACACGAAAGTCGAAACTGCCAATAAAAAATAGAAAATTCGAAAATGCCTTTGTCCGTTATATTACGTCACCTGAAAACCTCTACAGGACCTTGCCTATAAAAAGGTATGATAGGATTTCGCCCAAACATCAACAGATCGATAGTCGAAATCCACGCTACGGCGTCACTACCAGACCCAGCGCTACCCGTACTGCACCCAATGTACTACATGTACCGTACCGAGCGCCGTACTTCAGACAAAAAAACGGAATGTGCATGCACCGTGTACATAGGCTTAGGCCTTTCTTAATATTTATGCAAATTTAATGCGCTGCAAGTGAAAACGAGGCTGTGTGGCTCTCCTTGCTGTCGGCGAACACGGCGAAGCATTGTTCAGTGCCGTGTTGTACCAATCACGAGCGAAGATTACCGCCAGAAATTAGCTTCCATCTATTCCGAGGAACAAGATCCTGCGGAAAAAGTGGATTGTTAAGATCAGTCGAGACGAGGGGCCACTATTCAAGGTAGACTTTGACTTTGAAACAACTTCTACGGGCACTTAAGATGTTCGTATAAAAAATATCGTAATCACTGACCCTATACATGTTATTGAACTTTAGTGCAGTTCGATCGATTCAGTCTTTTCCTTCCTCTATGATTATCGCGCCCAACATAAAGAAAACACATCTGTAATTTTTGAACTAGCATCTATAGAATTTTGAACTTCGAAAGGAAATAGCCCAGTCGTTAAAGGTAATCCGCTGAATGACAACAAAAGTCTTCGAATTGCGCGATTGTGGCGACAATAGTGAGGCCTAGACATAAATGTGCATGCATGCAGCGTCAACGAAAATTCCCAAATAAAATCCCGTCGATAAAAACCCCTTAGCTTATGAAGCCTGAAAAATACTTGAAGTCTTTACCGAGCTGTTGCTCTCCGCTGCTTTTGGAGCCCTTTTTGAGGTAATCCTCCACAAACCCGAAAGTTATCTCGGGAACCATGGAAAGATCCCTTCCGTTTACAGCCATTGTGACACGCGAGTCTCCTACACCCTTTTTTCAGTTGCTGTGAATAATTTGAGGAAAAAGAGAATGGGCCTGTAATGTCCGGTGACTTTTCAACTGTGACGTCATCATTACAAGATATAAAATTTCGTCTGAAACACTTCCTTTTCTAGCTATCTGCAAAAGTTGAACCCGATGGGACATGAAATTCATCAAATAAAGGGCATTTAAGTGTGAACGTTTGATGTCACGTAACTTGTCACATAATGAGGTCATCATCACATTTAGTTCGTTTTTGTCTGTGACACATCCTTCACGAAATATCTGCAAAGTTTCACCCGATGGGACACATACTTAAGGAGATATGGGCTCTAAAGAGCGCACCTTTAATTTCACGTGACTAATCAGAGGCGTAGCCACAGGGGAGGCCTGGGGGCACATGCCCCCCCCCCCAGGTTCGCCCCACTGAAGAAAAAAGATGAATGGATATTGAAGAAGGTTAACAAAAACTTGCCCCCCCCCCAAAAAAACACGCCACTGAAAACTGGTGCCTCCATAAGATGCTGGTGCCCCCCCCACTCAGTAAAATCTTAGCTACGCCACTGCGTTGCTTGTCACTCATTGACGTCATCATCATATGGGGTCATTTTTCGTCTATAACCCCGCCCTTTCTAGCTATCAGCAAAGTTTCAACCCAATGGTACCCGATATGTCCCCTCTTAGCCTTCCCAGTAAGCGGTGCCCCAATTCCCGGGTGCCAATCCCACCCATTCCTCTGCTACCTTGAAGCCGTCGCCAGCACAACCGCCCAGTTGTCCAGGGGCTCCGCAGATACAATCGCTCTCCAGCCAGGAACATTTTTGCTGATACCATCCAGGTACAATGTACATTGCAAAGGCATATGCCCGATGTTGGTTACCGATGACATTTTTGTTGAAGGAAGATTAAAATCCCACACTGAGTTTTGGCACGAGATTGGTGCTCATGACGAGATCATTTCCATTATTAACAAAGGTTATTTTATACCGTTCAACGAACGCCCTCCATCCATGTTTTTGCGTAACAATGCTTCTGCATTGCGAAATAACGAGTTTGTTTCCCAAACAACAGTGCTTCAGTTACTGGCGTCGGAGAAAATTGTAGAAAAGAATCATCCCTTTTTTATGTAACCAGTTCATTATCAGTATCTTGTCAGAACGAAAGCAAGATTAGATTAGAGATTAATTTTGGATTTGAGCGCCTTAAATAAATTTGTTCGAACGGAGCATTTCAAAATAGACGATTGGAAAACTGGTTGACAGTACCTTTCCCTATATTGTTCTCATTCAATCTAAAATCTGGGTACCGTCATATCCAAATTGCTCCCCAACATCAGAAATATTTAGAGATGGTGAAACAAAGTTTGTATGTACGGTTCCCCAGTTTGTCTTGTCCTCGGCTCCTTATATTTAAAAAAAAATGCTGAAACCTTTGGTATCGCACTGGCGTTCATGTGGAATTCTAATTGCAGTATATCCTGATGATGGTTTGTAGTTGTCCCTCGAGAGTAGAATTCCAAAGACAAACACCTTGATATATTGCCATGCTAGTTTCTGATTCTGATTAAGTAATTCTTAAATTTGCGATAATAATTGTTGTAAAAAAATCAATGGTTAACAACGGGAAATAAAAACAGTACTGAAACCAGTATGTGAAGTCCACTGAATTTGTTTTGTGTTCTTACTGACCCGTATGACTATCAAGTAATAATTCTCGGGTCCAAAAAAGTTCCCGGCCGGTAGGCCGGGAACTTTTTTTTCCATAGCACAAGAGGTAAATTTGCCCCTTTGCTACTTGTTAAAAATCCGAACTTACGTCATACCGCCCACAAGAATGCATAATTTTTAAATAATGATGTATTTTACATTTACTCCACAATGAAGATAGCCAGTAACGCCCCGCTATGCTTGAATTTGTGAAACAGTATACAGTCATGTAGGCCCTACACCGACGTAACTGAACAGTGCTTCGTCGCAGGGTTAAAAGATTAAAGGATTCAGCCAGAGCCAAAACCATATACATGTACAGCGTAATGGGACGTAAAATACTCTAGTTAAAAGGATTAAGAAATTCAGCCAGGGCCAGCCGGGTCTTCTTCTTGTATTGATCTCCGTAATAACAGTAAGGACGTTTTCCAATTCTCAACTTCGTTTCCGTCTCAGGCTTCGTTCCCAAAAACCAACCGCCGATTGTGGGCCTGAAGCGTTTAAATTACATTGGTAATACTGTAATTTTTGGCTCTCTAGCATCTTATTTGATGTTTTGTGGCACTATTAGACTGATTACTGCGCTTACAGCTTCAAAGTCAGCTAGAAAAAAAAACAGTTGAAGGCTGCGACAGAGCCGAAGTCGAGTTTTGGAAAACGGCCTAAGCCTGACACAAGACCGTTAGGGGTGCACCACTAAAAGTAAATTCCCTTAGACAGCAGTGATAAATCCCCATACTTCACAGATATTTTAAAAATACAACTCTCACAGGTGTTCAGGCTGCACAGAAAAATGATGTTCCACATGTCCTTTTTTCATTTTGTTTTCAATTTTCGGGGGGTTGACCAATGAATTTTTGAGAAATTTTCACAAGAAGCAGACCACCCCTAAAATGCAGAAAATGTCCCTGTCCAGAAAAGTAGCCATTT
Source organism: Acanthaster planci (assembly GCF_054643075.1). Lineage (NCBI taxonomy): Eukaryota > Metazoa > Echinodermata > Asteroidea > Valvatida > Acanthasteridae > Acanthaster > Acanthaster planci. The sequence goes on along the minus strand of NC_141778.1, from coordinate 28,355,020 downwards.
TGAAAAACCCTCCCTCGGCAAAATGGCTCAAATAGTGCCACTTTCAAACCCGATTGCATCCAAATTGCTCAGAATTGGAAGCCCCGAGTCCGGCCCAGAGGTCCAGTCTCATATTTTTCCAATTCCTCAGTTCTATGGCTCTCAGGACCCTCTAATATAGAATATTTTGAGTCTATAACTTTTATTAATGAGCCCGGGGGACATATTTCCTAATTACGAGGGTGCACCCTTAGCTTGTGCCCGCCCTGTCTCGTCCAAGGATTAAGTTGGACCAACGCTCACTCCGAAGTACACACTAGCCCGTCCATCGTTTAGCCCACTGTTGCAAACACTTCTCAAAATCATGGGTTGTACGCTAAACACTGGTGGTCCATGGTCGCACCCGGGGGGGGCGGAAGGGTGTTGTGCGACAAACGCCCCCTACGTTCAAATTCTTCTCATTCAGCGATGACGTCCACATCCTTTGTTTCTTAGCTGCTCGAAGATTGACCACGAACAACTGGCAATAATTTTTATTGATTGCCTGCATACTTGTTTGTGTGCGACAGTCAGCTGTGCGTGCCCCATCTCCACACGCTGTACGTTTTCATCGAACGTGAAGAATTTTTTGAACGCGTACCCAAACAATGAGAATGAGAAGATGGCACTGTCGTTGAACTGTCTCAACATCATGCCCAAAGATTGTATAGCGCCGCTGCGCGGCGCTATACAATCTTTGATCATGCCCGCCGAAATCAGTATGCCCCGACGAAGACACCAAACCCAAATCTGTGTCGCCAGACGTGACAACTGTTGGTTGTGTGTTCCTCCCTTGTGAGAAATATATGCCACCTCGAAGTGCTGTCCGTGTGCACCCGAACGTGTTTGTTGCTGCAACAGGCCAGAAGTGACTTGAGCGCATACCACACTGCCAGAAGTTCCAAATAATTGATGTGACTGAACTAATCTTGGCGCGTCCAGCGACCTCCCGTTTGGGTCTCGCCGAGGCACGCACCCCATCCCACCAGCGATGAATCTGTTTGAAGATGAAGGTCAGGGATGTCCTGAACAAATCAGTGACCATTTCAAGCTTGAGTAGAGTCTATCCATCAATGAAGTTCCTCCTTTGGGTCTGGCGAAAGAATTATTGTCGACCCGTAGGACTTGCTCTTCTGAAGAAGGCGGTTCTGGTCAAGCACAGCTTTAACGGTTGATGACATTCGGCCTATAAGACTCGCTACATCGCGAACGTTGAGGTCGTTGGACTGCTGAACTTTATGGCCGTGAGATTTTGTCCAACTTTTCTTGTGTTAGGACAGTGTCATGTGCTCGGAGTTTATGACAAACCCCAAGTAAATAAGTTCTCTGGTAGGCTCCAGGTGAGACTTGCAAAAATTTATCACAAAGCCTAGACTCTGTAGAAGCAGAAGAGTCCGTTGCACATTCTTTCTGCATTCTTTGAGTATAGCTCCCAACACTAGAATATCGTCCAGGTAGAACACACAACGGTTTCCCTCCTGGCGAAGGAATGCTGTGACGGGTTTTAGAATTTTTGTAAATGCCCGAGGATAACTGGACAGGCCAAACGGTAGGCAAACAAACCGGAGAAATTTGCGGTGAGGCGGATGTATCGGTACCGAAAAATAAGCATCCTTCAGATTTATGGAGGCTAGGTAATCGTTCGGTTGCAGCAAACGTTTTACACTTGTTAGGCCCTCCATCTTGAAGTGAAGATAGCGAATAAATCTGTTCAGGGGCCGTAAATTGAAAATAGGCCTGAGATCTCCATTTTTCTTTGGAATGAGGAACACAGAAGAAATTAACTGACCTGCAGCTTGTTTCTCTCTAGTAATTGCTCCCTTTTCCAGCATTAACTCTATTTCTGCTGACATAGATGCTTTCTGTGCCTGGTTTTGTATCTTTGTCACTGGAATGTGATGTTGCACCGGTGTCTGGAGAAGCTCGAGATGATACCCTTAGATGCTCTCTAATACCCATGGGTCCTGAGTCACTAAAAACCATTGCTGAAGAAAATATTGGAGGCGCCCAGCTTGTGGACGGAGTGGTTTGTCGCTTAGTTTTTTGAACTCTGCTTCTCGAACGAACGAAAGCTACGTGCCTGTTTTGAACCATCACTCCCTTTGACAACTGGTGTATTACGGCTGAAGTTGCGAAAGGAACTGCGGCTGAAGGCACCACGACGTCCCCTGCTCTACGAACGTGCCATAGCATGACGGTATGGCGCAAACCGCTTCTCCTTCTGGGTTGTACAAAAGCCCTTCGTCACCTTCGCTGCTAATTTGTTCGCTTTCTTAGTCTCTTCAATGTCTTTCATCATCGAAGAACCAAACAGTTCACTCATGGATGGGGAATTCTTGTGAAGGACATCAAAACGCTTATCCACAATCTCATCAAAAAGATGTTGACGTGCCATAGCCAAATTCTGGCTTGCCGAAACCAGTAGAATCAAAGCTGGAGTCAAATGTTCAACAATAAGATTTTTACTCAATGAGTCAGGGCACTCTGTATCCACGATAGCATCAAACAGATGAAGACATGGCAAAGCTGACTTCAAAACATGTCTATGGGCCGACTTAAAGCGGTCGTCCCCTGAAACAAGGGACGAATTAGCTTGCTTGGAGACCTTCTTAATCCTCTTTAAGGTCGTCTGGAGACAGCTTATTCGTTCTAAGATCCTTCCACCAATCTAGCACTTTATCAGATAAGGGCGTACCCGTGTCTTTACGATGGTTGCGAAAGGAGTCTAATGCACCCGTCGGAGTAACCGATGCAGTGGTAATTGAGGAAGAATTATCATCCTCAGCACTACTGATAAAGTTCCAATAATTGGTTCAACATTACTCTGATCACGCAAATGCTAAGCAGGATGAGTAGGCACATATTGCTGTTGCATGGGCACCATCCAAGGAACAGACATACCATAAGGAAACATACCTAATGGAGGAACCATTGTTGGCATCATGGTTCGTTGAGCAACGTCCGTTTGTAGCATGCCGGTTCCCCCAGCGGCATACATAGGAACGTTAGGCTGCATATGCATATTGTTCCACAAATTGCCGAATGGCGCGAAAGTTGAAATGGGCATTGGCACGGCACGGGTAGGAGCATGGGTGTTCGGCTGTTGCACTGGATATGGTTGCCCGGGGTAAGTACTGCTGCTATGGCTCGATGTTACATGTGGGACCGGGTATGGAGGCCCGACCCCACGCTCAGTATTAGTTGCCATGCGGCAGAAGCGACCCGTGGCGAGGTCAAACCTGCAGAAAGAGCCATATTCCTGTCCTCCTGATCTGGCAGAATCTCTTTAGTCGCCTTGGCTAGAATGTCCATGGATTCATCATCATTTGGAGGACGAGAAACTGTTGCAGGAGCTGATGAAGATGATGAACGTGAACGATTTCTCTTAACTTCCATATTGAAAAACGCAGAGAGATTTTAATCACGACTTATCAGACTGCGCCATAAGAAACAAAGACAACGTTACAAGGTGGAGTCAGGGTGCATTGGCCTGAACCTGGGCACTAACTTAAATTTGAATGTGAATGGAAGACGATACCATTACTTCAAAGGTGGATCAGACTGCATCACGAGGGGCAATCGACGAGGTGAGTCTTTCCGAGATTAGCTAAATATAATAGACATCATGTGGGTTGAGCTCTCCAAATACGGGCCTTTAGAAAACATTGCAAAATCTGACCAAAATAGCGCCACCTGTTGACTCTCGGGAACAGGTTGGCAAGGACCTAGCGGTCAGGGTGAAGGGTCGCAATGCCCAAAGCCCATGACTGACCGCCACGCCTCAGCTTCATCATGGGCTGATGGCAGTTAAGGTGGAGGGCTGTCATACCTGAAACCTCATGTAGGCTCCATTCCGGGTCCGAAATCGACTTCATCTAGCAACATATCCCAACCAGCACCACCTCATCAACAAGCCGCAGTTGCTATTCAAGCTGGATCGGAGCCTACACCATCCGCACCACCTAGCGGCACCGGCAACTCCCAGGGCCCGATTGCACCTACAGCAAACCTGGCTGGTTATGCATCAGCCTAGTCACAGCCACAAACTTTTTCAACCCAGCCATGCCTTGAAACTTGAGCCCCTGGGGTACTCCTCAGTTGCCCACAGCTACAAACCCAGGTCCGGTACCGCCAAGCGTGAGCAACCCTTCGGGTTTTCCTCCCCAGTGTTTTCCAGCAATGATACCACCGGCAAATCTGCCATTGTCAGGAAATACTCAGACAACTTAACCCACCACAACTGGTCTACCGGTGCAGTCATCATCCACCAGCACTGGCATGGCTCGCACCGACTCTGCTGTTTCACTTGTCAGCGACAGCGAGGAGGAAAACTCGGAAACCTCTGGCGCTGGGAATGCAGCAATTTCCCTTCTAGCTACGAGAGAGATACTGCGCAATCCTCACAAAAAGGACAAAGGTAACCCCATTTCTGAGGAGGTGATTCAGTGGTGGGAGGATCTGAGAACTCATGAACTTTCGTCAGAAGATCACAAGGAAGAGATGTCCTCTTTTGTGGTTCCCGTTGAGCAAAAGAACTATTTTTTCTGCACCAGAATTGCCAGCTGGAATCAAGAAAGTTTTCAAGCAGGTAAATCCCTCCATTGTTGTTCAGGATGACAGACTTAACACTGCTCAAAGTTATGCTCTGAAAGCAGCCCTGCCACTTCTTTGCTCATTTGAGGCAGTTGCTGACCCTGGAGGTCCCAGTGAGATTAACAAGGACTAGGTGCTGGATTTAGTTTCTTCTGGCCCAATCCAGGGCCTTACAACCACTCGTCAGCGTGCCTTCGATGACATCGTTGATACAAAAATTGATACCCTTAAGCGGAATCAACCTTACATGGGCGAGCTCTTCAGTTCATCATTAATGAAGGACATTGAAGAGACAGAAAATGCGAATAAGTTAACAGCTAAAGTTACTAGTAGTAAAGGTCTTCCAAAGACAAGCGCATCTCCCCTACCGAGCTGCGTATAGAGCGTCTAGATACCGACGGTTCTCAACTTCTGTGAAGCCCACATGTAAGGGCTCTACTGGCCGGATTTCCAACAAGCCGTCTACAAGTCGAGGAAGAGCTGGTAGGCAGAACTTTTCTTCAGACAACCTATCCTCAAAAAATAACTACATGCACACTGTACATGTATGATTTTCCAGTCAGTTCTCCAACATCTCCTGCACATCTTTTACCGGCAGGCCGTCTTCAACATTTTAAACGTCTATGGCTACTTATCACTCACGACCTGTGGGTCATTGATACTATCTCTGGCTACCGTTTGGAACTCTTGTCAATGCCTCGTCAACGTAAAGTCCCTATTACGAAGGTCCAGTCGAGTCTTCATGAGACTATTTTCGATCTGGAGGTGTAGAAAATGTTGGAGAAAGGTGCTGTAACCGGAGATCTTTGTCCCGTCCTCGACCTCCGACCGCTAAATCGGTTTATGCCATATCAACACTTCAAAATGGAGAACATCACAGCAGCAAACATCTGTTAATTAAGGGTACAGTCCACTAATTCAAGCCCCATTGAAAACAGTGTAAAATCAGCACTGTTCAGGGCCCCGTAACATGCACGCCAACATCTCTGAGATTTCCAAAACACAAATGAAATTCTTGTCTAGTCATTTATCTTTCAATTTCTTTTCAATTTTTTGTGGGTTAACTGATTACATTTTAAATTATTCCCACAAAACAAAATCACCCCCCAAAAAGTGATTTTTCCGAAGTCTGATTGTAGCCATTTTTCAAGTGGCAACCCTCAACTTTCTCGGGCACTTAGGACCATTTTCAACTGTAGTTTTTAGCTCTTCTGCTCTCAAATGAAAGCTCAAAGACCCAGGGAGTTATCCTCGCAAGGATTTACACAATCTCACCATTTTGGAGGCCAAACAATCTCCTTTTTCAAAAGATACTGTGGAAGGGGGCACTTTTAATGCTAATGAGCTGGTCAGAAACTCTCACTTGAATTAGTGGTCTGCACCCTTAATTCCGCACGACTGGTTGACGACCATGGATCCCAAGGATACTTACTTTACTGTGCCGATCCATCACACCCATAGGAAGTTTCTCCGTTTCTGTTGGAAACAAGTCATTTACCAGTTTCCATGTCTGCCCTTTGGCCTTTGCAGTGCTCCAAGGACATTTACCAAAATCCTGAAACCAGTTGCATCAGCACTACGGGAAAGAGGGATTCGTTGCGTCTTTTATTGGCACGACATTCTCATCATGGGAACCTCAGCCCAGAATTGTTTGCACAACTCCAATACCGCAGTGAAACTGCTCCAGGACTTGGGATTTATTATAAACATGGAGAAATCCAAGCTAATACCCAAGCAGGAAGTCGAGTACCTGGGATTTATCATAAACTCTAAAAAACATGACTCTTTCGCTCAATCAGTCCAAAATAAACAAGATCATCACCCACTGCTCAGAGGTCTTGCTAGCACGCACAACTTCTCGCCAGCTTGATCGGGAAGATGTCAGCGACCCTGCAGGCAGTGTTTCCAGCCCTGTTGTTCTACCAACACCTTCAGATAGACAAGATAGCGTCCCTACGGGAACACTACAGCTACGAGACAGAAGTCTTCCTGTCAGAGGAGGCAAAAGACGAACTACGTGCATTGGACGTAATTCCCAGAAGCATGGAACGGCCGGGCGATCGTTCAGCAGACTCCAGATCTGACCATTCAGACAGATGCATCATTGAACTATTGGGGAGCCTGCCTCGACCATCGACGAGTCGGGGGTCGCTGGACATCTCAAGATAAGATCAACCACATAAATTATCTCGAGCTGTTGGTGATCTTCCATGCGCTCAGAACGCTATTAAGGGATCGCCGAGATTTGCATTTGCGACTTCAGTTGGACAACTCCACGGCAATCTCTTAAAATACATGAACCACAAGGGTGGAACGCGCTCAATGCATCTTGTTCAACTGGCACTCGAGATTTGGGTGTGGTTTCTCCAGAAGGGTATCATTCTGACGGCAGAACACTTACCAGGCTCCATGAATGTGTTTCAGTCCATTAGTTCTCTAATGTGTTTCAGTCAACAAATCCTTTCACGACATTAAGATTGTCCGCTTCGGAGCCAACAGAAACCTCTGCCCTGTGTGCACTCTGAGAGAATACCTTGACAGGACTTCTCATATTAGACAGAATGGGAATGCTGGCATGACTCAGCTCTTGGTATCTTACTCCAAGCCTTAGGCCCCCCTACCATCCAGCAGTCCCATCCACGGTGGCTAGATGGCTGAAATCTGTTTTCAATGGGGCAGGCATTGATACTTCATGTTTCAAAGCCCATTCAACCAGGAGTGCATCCACACCAGCAGCTGCAAATGCAGGCGTGACAACTCAAGACCTCATAAAATTGGCAGACTGGCCATATGTGACTACTTTTGCCAACTTCTACCGCAGAAGCTCATCGCACACAGAGTTTAGTCAAGCAGTTCTGGCGCCGGCGCCTTAACAGCCAGCTTTGAAGTACACAGGGTGAGTCTCTCCGCAATTGGCGAAATATATTTCCCCACTTGTGTAAAGTACTTAGCTGCAATATAATGGGAATTATATAAGACAGTGGAGGAGAGACTCAGTCTCCCCTTTTATTTTGTGTGTGCACTTCTGCAGGCAATTTTACCCTCCCGACAAAGTGGGCCGCAGGTCACCGCCGCCAGTCAACACTGCTCATCAAGCTTCAAAAAGACAACCCAGTGCTAGAACGAAGGGCACACATGGAAAACCTTTCTTCAACTTTGAATAGGGCGGCATTGTGCGAACTTTGAATACTTAATAAGGACTATTCCATTAGCTTCAAAGTTTGGTCAGATTGCAATACAACGAAAGAATATACAGGGTGAGTCTCTCCTCCTTTGTCTTATATAATTCCAATTACATTGCAGGTAAGTACTTTACATAATTGGGGAATGTTATGGGGGTTAGCCACGATTTTTTTTATTCCCCTTTCCCGGAAGATACCCCCAATAGTAGTAAAACTATGCACTCAGCTATGAGTGTGGCCGCCCGCCCCTATCTAAAATAGGCCCGCAATTTCGGTTTTTTGTGAAAGAAATACCCCAAACTGGAAACTTTCAGTCCCAAATTCGAGATTTATAGAAATATTTCTATGATCCCTCCTGGTTATGGCATGTCTTTTTGTAAAAACTCCGAGGGGTAACAAAATTTTAATGAGCCAGTGCGCATAAATACAACCATTTGGTGGAATGTACCCAATGGTACCAAGCGACTGTCAATTTCATTTCAAAACACGCCCTCCTTGTTCTTGCTCGGAGCGGATAGCCCAGCGGGAATTGACGCAAGAGGGCGGCATGCTACATGGGATCAGGTCAACTCGGACCCAAACCAACTCGGACCCATTCCAACTCGGACCCATGCCAACTCGGACCCAGGACCAACTCGGACCCACGCCAACTCGGACCCAATACTAACTCGGACCCACGACCATCTCGGACCCACAACCAACTCGGACCCACGTCAACTCGGACCCACGCCATTTCGGACCCACCTCGAGTCAACTCGGACCCACTGAGTCTTACGGTTGCATTACACCAAATACGCGCCCGTAGACCGAAATAGCGCCGACTTTTGAACCTCGGGAAGAGGTTGGCCTTCATTTTTTCTCGCTGGAAATTCAAGATAATTTTTTTTCCACTTGAAATTCAAGATTATGGCCAGATTGATCACTTTTCGTTTCAATTTTATGAACTTTTTTATTCGCCTTTTCCAAAGATACCCCCTAATCAGTAGTAGTAAAACTATGCGTTCAGCTCTGAATGTAGCCGCCTGCCTCTATCCAAAATAGGTCCGCATTGTGGGGCGTTTTGTGAAAGAAATACTCTGAACCGGAAACTATTAATCCCAAATTCGGGATTTATATAAATAATTCTATGATCCCTCGTGATTATGGCACTATTAAAGGTCAATGTTCGTGACATTGGTGTATATCTGCAGTATCTGTTGTATGTATGCAGTATCTCTTATGTACATCAGAAGGCCTATCTGTGGCTTTTTATTGCAACAAAAACTTTGGGGGCTGTTTGGTGAAAGTTCATTCGATTTCTGTTGGTGATCTAGAGTGCCAAAAAAAAAAAACTTCGGAGAAAGGGCGTCAATGATTTGGTACTGTCAATCACACTCCAAAAGCTGCTCCCGTTGGTTGTCCCAAGCTCCCACTCCCCGATCATAGGGTTTCAAGAATGGAAGGTGACAAAATCAGTCTTTGTGGTTAATCATGGCGGTACCTCGGAAGCTAATAACCGATTAAGATTCCAGATTACAAGCGGCAAATAAGACATCAAAGGAAATGTGCCTCCATAAAAATACGACGCTTGTCGGTTACTTATCACTTGTTCCAAGACATCACTGATATCAAATCTAGTCCTGTACGGTTTTTAACCACCATGCCTGTTCAAACTCGAAAACGGAGAAATTCTGGGAATCCTGTGCCACTGTTTCCCCGCATAATGTGTAGAGAGGACGTTAAATCTCGGCAGCATGCAGTGCAAAAGTGTCATTTACCAAATGCTTAAATGTAAAAGTGGACAAAATAAAAATTTTCAACAAGTTAATCACGCTCCTTGGGTTGGGTCCGAGTTGACTCATGGTGGGTCCTAGTTGGTCGTGGGTCCGAGTTAGTATTGGGTCCGAGTTGGTTGTGGGTCCGAGATGGTCGTGGGTCCGGGTTAGTATTGGGTCCGAGATGGCGTGGGTCCGAGTTGGTCCTGGGTCCGAGTTGGCATGGGTCCGAGTTGGTATGGGTCCGAGTTGGTTTGGGTCCGAGTTGACTCGAAACCTAAACCTGCTACATTACTTGCCGACATCACATGTTGTATATTGAGTTGGACTACGTAAAATTTTGACAAAGTTTCGCTTGGATTTGCTGGGCCAACCTGGACGTGGAATGATGAGGCATGCAGTTTTTCAAACAGTACCGGAGGGTAAGAATATGGAAGAAATTCTTCCTCCGTGGTATGAATGACGGGGATTGTATAGGCGTACTTGAGGGCCCCATTTGTTTGTACATTTTAATCATTTAATCTAGCCCCACTAGTGTGGCACGGACTCCCTGTCCACCCTTAGCCACACATCCGTATGCGCAATTTCGTGTCGGCGTACTGAACATTTTCGGCGCACCCACTTATCATCGTGGGCGCAATTTCTTTTGCACACGAACGTGATCCTTGACCTTTCCGTTTTCTAAAAACCATCTATTGAATGATTTCACTCACGTTATTCAGGTATTTTTCAGTCTTTTTGCCTTTATCCATTCAGTCTAACGGCTCGCTCTCTCAGTCGCCATCTTTAAAATAAAGTTGTTGAACAATACGTCACTTGACCCCTCAACGTCTCGACGGCTGTTCCATTTCAAGACATCTAAACTGCTGCCAAAGTTTTGGAAGAGCCCATTGGTACTGTACGTGTAGTATCTTATCGCTCAGTCCGTTTATTACATATTTTTTGACATGGAACAGCTGTCGAGACGATGAGGGGTCACACTAGTGGGGCTAGGGTTAATCTTGCAAAGTCTCCCCCCCCCCACAAGAGCAAAGGCAACACTATCTTTATGGCATGTATGGCGCTGACCTTATTTTGTGGAAATTTCAAATAGAGGGATTCTAACACGATGCTTTTAGCGTCGATCTGCACACTTCCGCATTTGAAAACGAGGCTGTATGTGTCAGCTTCAATTCTTAATACGATCAGACGATTGAAAGTGAGGAGTCAAGACAAAAAATACATAAAGGTATGTTAAATTCAGATTTTTCAGGCTGCAAATTTTGTGGAAGAGTCTTTCAGGAAGACTCAACATGTAAAATCAAAAGAAAAAAATAACGACAATTGACCGCGAACTAACGTACCTGCGATGGTCGTGTATCTTGTGCAGTGGGCATGGTGTAAACTAAAGTGGTGTCACACTTACGAACTGGATACTCCACGTACTGTGTGGACTCTGCGGGCGTGCGCGAGGAGGTCAACACAGAGCCTCGGTTTCAATGCAGATGTGCGCAGATGGCACTAATGTGAAATCCCTCTATTGTAAATTGTGAGAAAATGTGACTTTTTTACAAGTAAAGTAACCATACAAATTTGAACCCACCATGTGGCACGTGTTAAAACACAGTTTCCCCTCAGAATTTCCCTCAGAACTCAAAACCCGGGCCTCTTTTGACAAAATTAACCCTCCAGTTATTGAGCCTGATGTCACAGTCATCTCCCCAAGTGAATTCAAAAGTTAAAATGTACATGTACATATCCAAGTCCAATGTGGATCCTCGGGAGTGGATATGGGGTTATGAAGACAGCCTCCATGGGAATGTTGTCTTGTGTAACAAACTGTATGGGGATGGTCGAAAAATTTGTAAGTCCAATGTGAGTTGCAGGGAATGGCTACGGGGATACGGAGTCAATGAATGACCAGTCAGGCATGACTCCGCATCTGCATATATGAGGTGGGCTAGGTGAGTGGTGAGGTATTTTGCAATTGTGCTAGAATTCTTACCATTACACAAAAGAAAAATATTATTTGTTTTATGTAACTGTCATAAATCATATAGATCCTTGTTATTTGATTTATCTTTAAATAAATTTCAAACAATTTTGAATCCCAATAACTTTTCAGACCAAATTTTTTTTGCTCGCAATTTTGAAGAAAGTTAATGTTCACCACACCATACTTGCAGTGCTGACAGTATGCACAACTCACCCAAGTCAGTGATACGCAGAGTATTGCCCTGCAGACTACAACTTCAGAAGGTTCCATAAAAACAAATCACAAAATGTAACACTTTACTGAGTCTTCACATATGCTTTGACTGTACTGAATCGGTGCCCATTGTGAAAATTAGTGTCTTGAGTGTCCTCTGTTTACCACTGAGCTATGGAAATGAAATTTTGGCTTGTGGTCAATGTCACATCATTAGTGATGTTAAGGGCCGTAGTTACACTAGTGGCTGAAAGTTCCTGAAGGATTTCTTCTTGTTGGGATGAGGTTAGTGGTAGGTTGATGTTCAATTGGTCTGTTTTATTGCTGATGATGGATGGGTGGTCTGCTGTTACCATCACCCAGATCTGAGTAGCACATGCCCTGCTGGTTTGATGTCAGTTGGGACGCCATTCATCTTTTTCTTTGTAATGTTTGATTGACTGTTCGCTGTTAACTAGTGCCCACTGACAAACATTATGTCCCAACTAGCAAAGCCTGGGCTGTCTAAAACAGAAACCAAGTTGCTCTTAGGCAGTGATTGGTGTAAACTTGCTGCACCCAGCTTTTGTTGAGTTGAAACAAGGATGATCTAACCGTTGTATATTTTTTACCATCTGCACGTGGGTGAATAGTGCCTGCTGCAACATGAATGGCAGGAGTAATGAATGTCACATGATGCATGTTCCACTGATCAAATGTGGAGGATCTCTATGGTAGTTATGTAAATGAATCTATTGTAGGCCTACATCTAGGCATAAGTCATGTAGGCCCTTACCCCCAGAACTGTTGGGCCAGTGTCTGCCCAGCTCCCAGGAACCGCACAGAAAACTAGCCTTTTTTGCCATAGGCTCTACATGATGTTTAACAGGGCATGAACATGGATTTGGTGGTGGTTGTGTATCCATAGAAATTCTGCTGCATTCCCCCCAAGAGTTCTATGTAAGGGAGCTTGTACCAAGAAAAAAATAGGGCGACGGGCCAAAACCATTTCGATTTTCAAAAGAGGTGCAAATGTTTCCCGATCAGCGTCTGAGAGTCATGCGGTTCACATGTGTACTTGTGAAGACAAGCTGCAACCAAATGGTTGACTACCGCAGACATCCATGCACAAGATATGGAAATTGGCTGCTGCCGCTTTCTGTATATGTGTGTGTAATTCTTAGTAACGAGTAGACTGACTGGTTGAAATGGCAGTTCACTGTGGTTTAAAACCTAGACATTTCGTGACTTTTTTTCCTTTGATATTATGCTTTTGATCAGTTAAGTAGTACCTAATGAGAATAATGTTCACCCAAAATTATTGTGTGAATACTTTTAATGTATATTCCACTGAAGTACCTTACTTGAAAAAAGTCAATAAAAAAAACCTGCTTGTAAAAAGCAAATTATATCTTAAGAGAGATTATTGAACAGCTGCAAACATGGAAAAAAATAGAGTGATGGCTGACAAAGCCAGAAACTATAGGAAACTTTGCAAAACTAACATTAATTATTCTTCATAACACAGAAATGAATGTTCCTGTTTAAACAGAAAAGAATTCAGCCCAGTTATCCAAACATAACTCTCGAATAACGTACAAGGACCCACCATGTTGCATGTTGTTTGTGACTAACTACCAGCGATATCTGGTTGTACGTTCCTGGCATTGGAGCGGCCGACCCAAGAACAACAAATCGAGCTATTTTTGAACATACAAGAACAAGCTGCCTGAACTCAGCCTATGATGTCAGGCCCAGCGCTCAGTGTCATCCCATTCGCTCAAATGCCATTGACTTCGTTGTAATTGTGTGGACTTTATGTACGAAGGTTAGTCGTAATTTGAGGGTTATAACACAGCTTAGGTGGAATTTAAACTGAATAGTAGTTGAAAAAATGTAGCTTTTTGTCAGGGGTGATGTCGCTTGTCAATCCCAACGAACGCTGCAGGGTGAAGAAATGTTTTTTGCTCCAGTTGTCTTGTAAACGATCCAAACGATGTCATTTCTAACTGCTTGTGGTTATCTTGAACTAAAGTGTTGTGTCATGGCCTAGAATAGCGGATAAGAGAGTTTTTCAAACCGCCCAGCAATTGGCCAAGTAGGATATTTGATTTGGAATTCAGCTCTTTGATTGTGAAATGTTTCAACACATTTTATGTGGTTTTGTTTCTATAGAAATGTTGATTAAAGTTTTTGACAAAGACTTCTGAGAAATAAATTATACTGAAAATTAAAATTGCGTTTTCTTGCAGATAAAAAATCATGACAGAACATTGAGGTGGAGATACAGGTACCTCCATGGACAGAAACATGGTCTATTTCAACTTGAACTGGAAGATTATAGATCACCAGCAAAATACATGTAATCCCCTACCCTGACCTCGCAGGTTCAGAATGCACTGAGTCACCCAGTGTATACGGCTTCTTTAGGAAGAATTAAAAAACATGATTGAATGGGAAAGAGTCACTGGGAAAAGGCAACTTGTTCAGTTTTTTAGATTGATTCATACTGTTAATCACATAAATGCTTAACGAAAGAGGGACCCAGACCAAGTGAGGAACTTGCTCTATATAAAAGAAAAAATATTTTGTAAATTAAATTACAGAATTCAAGAAATTCAAAGAACATTAAATGAACGTGAAATGAAGTCACATGATTTCTTTTCTTCATTTCCCCTTCCTTTCCTGTTATGTTGCAATGAAATACAAGTGCATAATAATCCCACTTCCAAACTGAGATGACTTTCTTGTGATCACAGAAGTTTTTCAAACTACGGTAGTCACGGGGTGCATGTCCTTTCCAGACATTTTAAAGAACTGTCAATAGACGGTGCCCTCAGCAATGTAGAATACTGATGCACTTTTGTCAATTCATCCATCGCGAAAATGTCTTTCTATAGCCAAATTGAAAATGCATAAGGACTCTAAATAAGCTCTAAATTGTTTTAATTGATGTGAGTGAAACTTATTTGATGGTATTCACTGATGTTTGGGTCAGGTAGGGTTTTGAACCACTGCAGTTTCTCTTACACATGGCTGGCGGGCAATCTTCGGTGTGACCAAAGATAACGGCGAGCCATGTGCGAGACGGCACTTGCTCCACAGACAGAGTTCAGAGTGCAATGGTACACTCACATGTACTCTGACCCAACAGCTATTGCTTGTCATTGTTGCCTTTTGCATGCCGACGACTGAGCACCACAATGTACAATAGATGTGGTCACACCGTAACTGTACGCCAAATTTTCAGTGCTCAGGAATCCGTATCTCATTTAATCCTCAGCAGGATGCATTAGATAGTTTAAGGACCGTTTTGGAGGTGAATTTGGAGGATTTTGATTTGGGGTATGAGCTATTTTGGGTGATTGAATTAAAGTGATAGAAAGCCTATGGAAGGTACATGTACTTGGACTCTACTATTGCCTGATGACCATGGTCAAATGGTAAAAAAGGTGATTTGTAGAGTCCAAGTTACTCAGACTAAGTAACCTATAGATCTTAAAAAGGGAGGGAACAAGGTTTCAGAGCATGAGTATTTTTGAAAAAAAAAAAAATTTGTATTCACCAATATCGCTTCCACCCTCTGACAATGGCTCTGTTCATGCCGATTGTGTTTAAAATGAAAACAATGAAACAAACTTTCTATCCCCTGCCTCCGAAAATTGTGATGTCCATTCAATCACTCTGGACTGGTTTCCATTATTTCTAGCATGTGAGTAGACTGAATGTGAATGACAACCAACGAAAGCATGACAGCCTTGTCCTCGGAGTGCCACAGATCTTGCATGCATGGCCGGCCAGCCAGCCAGCCAGCCAGTGGTTTGGGCTAGGGTGCACTGAGGCAAAGCACGACATTTAGTGACTGATTTCATTCTCCAGATGTTGTGTATAAGCCGCTTGGAGCATAAGCCATAGGGACATTTTTCAGCGTGAGAATCAACATATAAACCGTTGCGTATATTCCGTAAATTAAGGGACTTATTCCTCACTTGACCTTTGACATTCATTGTTGAACATGTAACTGTTTGATCTCCAATGTTAAATAAATAATGCTCAGGATGCACACCCCTATCAAAGCCCCTGCTGAAATTCTGGTTGCGACAGATGGTGTGCAAAAGTAACAAAAAACAATGTGTTGGTGTTAAAACCATCACCTACATTTGAGGGCTTGGTTGACCCCCAAAACCCCATGCCCTGGATTGCAATGAGTCGTCAGTGATTGAGGAGAACAGTGAGATCAGATTCGTTTTAATTTTGAGGCAGGGCGTTGGGTTTGGGTATTTTATATCAATTTGAGAAAAGTGTGGTGTGATGCATTCACTTCCAACTGTGATTTGCAAGCTAAGAACTCCAACAAGAAAGCTGTTTTGACTGTGGGAAACTGCATTGTGCCTTTGTTGAAATGGAGGGAGTGGGTTACTAAAGAGAACAAAAACACTCTGAAAGGAAGTTTATTCTTGGGCGTGGGCTTGATGTACTGGTATTTTAATTGAAGTTTTGATGAAAATAGCAGGCATAACTGACTGTTGGTGCAAAAGAGTCGCCTACATTTGAGGGCTTGTTTGACCCTGATAACCCGCATGCCCAGAGTTGCCTCAGTGGGAAAGATTTGGGTGTGTATACATCATGGTGAAATGGTATGTACAGTACATGTACAATGTAAATAAGCAACATGTGAATGGATGGGCATAGTAGTGCAGCTTGTTTTTTGTCCCTTTTGCACTCCATCATTTCTGTTACAACCTGAATGGTAGCAAGGGCTTTGTTGAGGGTGTGCATCCTGATGGCTTGCTGAATGTCAAACTGTCACTTATTCAACGTTGAATACCGTACTTGTTCAACACTGAATGTTGAAGAATAAGTAACTAACTTTGCATTGGTAATGAAGTGATAAATTATGCATGATATTTTCAAAGTGGATTAAGAGAGGAAAGAATGTACCATTGCATCCTGCTTCTACTCTTTAGGGGGGGAACATGTCGTCTCAATAAATCCATAAAGGTCAGTCACTACAGAGATGCTGAAAATACATGAATCAGAGTCGGAAATATTATATCCAATTTTGTATGGAAATTTTTTGGTAACATTTCCATACATGGACATCAATGACGTTACCCTAAAGATATATATCAGCCATTAGAAAGGGGCAGCTTGTCCTAAAATACCAAATTTAGCAGAGAATATATTGAAGGGACTACATGTACTCTTGTTAGTCTTATTGTGTTTAAATATGCAGCGTGATGTCCATACATGGAACTCTTGCCAAATTTTCTTGATTCCTCACAGACTTTGTACACAACTGGTAAAGTGAAGTTAGGATGCAACATTCCTGCCATATTTGTCATCTTTGTCTATCTGTAGTTTATTTGTTTGCGGCGATGAGGAAAAAGAGAAGTTCAGAATAGGTCTGTTTTAACAGAAATACTCACAAGCCGCAGTCATCTGTTGTCATCAATGATCATACAAAATATGAAACTTCTTAATAATGAAAAACAACCAATGTTCATACAAGACTTAAAGGTTTTCATGGTGAAAGAAACTAGATCTATAGTAAAGATTGCGGTAACACCATGTATTTATCTCTTCTTTGAGTATGTGTGGTTCTGAGAAGAACCGGGGAATAACTCGACGTTTCGAACAGTGTACTCTGTCCGTCTTCAGGAGACTGCAGGATTCTAACTGCTTCATGTGTGGAATGAAATGTTCAAAATGAATAAAATTTGCTGTAAGTCGAGTGTGATCATTGAAGACGTGGTGCCTTATATTTTTGTCAATTAAACATTAACACACGCACATATGTATGTACATGCCAGGGAGGCAGATTAATTCAGTGGATTGGACTTCTGCTCTTTTTGTAGGCTTCTTCAATGCTGTGGAACTCCTAAACCAATTGCCATCTGACCTGTTAACAGAACTCTGCCACCAAGTCATTGCATTCCTGCAGTGTTCAAAGGGTCTTGTCAGTGCCACCCAGTTTCTTGAAGTAAGAATACAGACATTTTGCTATTCATTTTGCTATTAATCATCCCTAATTCATTAAATCCCTTGGTTCATTAAAATCCTTTTCCAACAGAAAGCGTGGAGAGAGAGTGAGAGATAAAAAAAAAATATGACCAATTAGAAAGTTGACAATCATTCCAATGTAGCAACCCAACTCAGGTCAGGGATACGTGAGAATTTCAGCATTGCTATACTTGACAGTACATGAATGTGTTTCACTCACAGTTTGGCAGTGAAGTGTAGTGACTGCTAGCCTGCTAGCCTTGGGCATAAGTGTGTGTTCATCTTGTTGATATATATTTCCTTTTTCAGAAGCTGCATGAAGCTAATGTACATAGCTGTGAACAAGCTGTACTGGGAGCCATCAATGCTCTAACATTTCTTTTTAGGTATGCAGCAATTTCATGGTTCCATCTCTGAAGATAATTGAAAAGTATTTGTTAATGAAGATTTCTTCATTAACCTCAGTACTGTCTTCTTGTCGCTTTTCAGTTTTAGTATAGGGTCACACCTGACTTTGTTCAAATTGAGTCATTTTTGGTTTATGAGTTAATATTGGCTGAAAAAGCTAAAATTTCAAGTTTTAGCCCCGTTGGACCACCAGTTTTCAAGCTATGGGCCATCATTTTTGGCCCATCCTATCGCCTTCATCAATTAACCAAATAAAGGTATCCCTGGAAAGGTAACTGTGAAGTTACCATTAGTTTTGATGTAGAAGCAAATTTGAAGTTTGGTGACTTTTTGACCTTTCATTTGATCTTGAAGGAGAAAGGATCATTTGAAAAATGGTGGTAAAGCCCATTTTAGCCAAACTTGGCCCAAAATGGTAGTTCATAGGTCAAAACGTCAGTTCATCGGGGCAAAAACCTGAAATGGAATGACCCTATACCAAACCTCAAAACATTTTTCCTTATAACATTTTGGATCCCCCAGATATTTCTAGCAGTAGCACGGCTGAGAAATCAGCCCTGTACTTCTGTCATGCTTCTGCCATCGGTTAACCCAGACAGTTTTGAATACCCTGTTCGAGAAGTCTGAACTGAGAGAGTAATTGTATTTTTACCTTTAATTTCAAATAGTTTAGAACAGTAAAATAAATTTTTGTGTCGTATGTGATTTTCAACTCAGATCAGCAGCAAGGGAAAAGGTTTCTGCAGATGACTTAGTGAAGGAACTTAAACAGAGCCTTGTATGGTCGGACACTTGTCAAGACATTGTCAAGGAAGTGTGGATAGAGAAGGTGAATATACAGAACCTCCATGAATTTCCTTGTTTCAGCATGATGAAAAATAGCATTAATTTGTAAGATTTACACACATCTAGAGTTAGCATTGACAAGCTGGACTTGCTTGGTGGGCAAGGTGCAGTTTGGTTTATCTGAAAGACAAGCCTTGCAAATATAGAAGTGGAAGGCTTAACCTATATATTACATGCAGGCCTAGGGCAGCTTAAAGCTAGTGTCATGGAACATTCAACATGAGTCCAGACCCAACTACATGTACATGTCATCTGACCTGACACACACTGACCCAAAAACGTGAATGCAGCTCCCTCAAGACTACATGTAGTTCAGTTGCTTGAAAGGGTGGATATTAACCACTTGCCATTGGAGATTCCAGTTTCGGACACTTATTCTTGATATGCATGGCCAGGGTCTCCGAAATCGGACAAAGGGGACTGGGCCTTGTGACAAAAGACCATACTCGTGGGAATTACCCACATTTTTTCACTCTCAATAGTGGAGATAATTCAGCCTTGTTTTGAAACAATATACCACGGTTTAGGGCATTACCACCGAGGGCAAAAGCACTCCACCGCAACAGCAATGAGCCACACAGTACCGCTGCATGCTAATCTGGCCCCATTGAAAAGAGGTCAGCAGTGCACTGTCAGTTTTGTAAACAGAAGAAAATTATGTAACACCGCAAAATCGGGGCTCTTTTTACAAGGCGGCATTGCCTCACTGAAATACTCCAGCGTCAATAGATGAGGTGTGTCAGATTAGAGTAGAACTAGACAGTCCTTTGTGTGGATGTAAGTGTCCAGTAAATGAAGATACATGTATGAATTTTAAAGAATTTTGAAAACAGAAAAAAATGATAATTATCCCGTCCCGGTATTATCAACATTCATAAATGCCCCCGGCGTGATGTAGTTAAGGCTTATGCCAAGACCATTGTTTTACTATTAACTTACCTTTACAGTACCTTACATTATTGAGATAGCTTGCTCAAATAACACCACAGTGAAGCACTCACTGAGGGTTTATCTTTCATTTTTTTGTTCGTTCTCTTTCTTTTTCTCCTAGTCTGTACTAAGAGAAAAAGAAAGAGAACGAACAAAACAAAACGAACAAAAAATAAATGTGATGTATAAATCTTGTTTTGTGCATAATGTTCATTTCTTATGTGTAATTATTTGCAGGGTCAATCTTTGAGCTCTAGTGAGGTGGTCCACAGAGTCTTGAGTGTAGGCCAGCTAGTAGACATGCAGTGGAAGCTGGGTGTGGCTATGACATCTGGCATCTGCAGGAGTCTCAATTCTACCTTTGTAATGATGACCCTCAAGATTGCTGATCCGTCAGGCAAGGTCACTACCAAGTCATTAGAGATGACCGTAGCTGAATTTAAGGTAATGCAGAAGCAGGGTTGGATTCTCTCTATTTGTGCTAGCAGGATTTTATTTCTGGCTCTTAAATTTTTACCAGAGGTTTTGATGGAATTTTCCAATTACGTACCAGACATACACCAGTTCCAAAGCATTGTGACACCTAGCTATTGGAATGTTGATTATACAGAAGAACATGGTAAAAAGATACTTGTGTGACCTTTGTGTATGAATTTGAATGACAATGTGTTTGCAGACTTGTATAAACAGAATGAGTGTACTCTTTTTCTGCAGTAAGAATGCCTGGCTTTTTATTGCAAAAAAAGATAAACACATCACCTTACGACAATGCCTATCATGGCAGAACCTAGCAGACTTTTATCTCAGAATTCTTTTGCATCATTAACGTTTCACAAGACACAAGTCTTTATAAATTTTATTTTAATATTGTTTTGCAGAATTTCTCCAAGCAAATGCGTGAGATGGCAGCTATGTTAGAGATGATATGAAAAGCAAGTTCGTGCCTCCTTTGCAACTTACCACAGAAATTCCTTTAATACCACAGCTGAAGTTGGGAAGGAGTTAAATACTCTAATATCATTAGAAAATATCAGTGACAAAGCCATTAAACCATTGACAAGTTTAACCAGTGTTGATCCCTCGCACTTTTCAACAATGAATGCTTTGGCATTAGCCAAAGATCAAAGTATCCAAGAGTGAAAAGAGTGGGAGAACATTGGATGGCACATGCAAAAAGCTCAGATTACATTCTAAACAGATGACTTCTGTCTTCAGACTATCATTGCTGTAAGATGGAAGTTTTTTAGACAGAAATACTCAAATATTACATTTCTGATACTGTCCACCCTGAGTTGAAGTGCACCCCTAAGCGGCAAAAGAAAGACAGGTGGATGTAAGTTTTTTAAGCAGGTTCTTGCACACATTCTGCTTGTACGCAAAGACCATACATAAAGGAATAAATTTGTTACACGTACTCATTGTTCTCTACGTCAAACATGCCACTGATCTCTTTTTTGGGGTATTCACCGCATAGACGTGCGTTTATAAATGCGTGCCTATGCAGTGACTACCAAAAAACACACCCTCTTTTATTCCGCTTGGAGCAGATAGTGTGCGATAGTAATGAGGTCTCAGATTTCTTTAGTAATCTGATCTGTGTACTACATCCATCTAAGCATCATGTTTTCTAGTTCTATTCCCACCTAACCAGTTAAGGTTTTGGGAGTACATTTGGCACAAACAAACTAATGGACTAGCCCTTTTAATGTTTGTTGTACTCATTTGTTTTTTCCTACAATATCTCAAGAATACAGGCAGAATTACCCACCTTTGAAAAATCATTCAGAAAGCAAAAACCAGTAGCTTGATCACAAAATATGGATTTGAATGTCCCTGATGTTTTTTCCCCAGATTTTGGTATTGGTTGGTTTCACATTACTTCTGCTGAGTGCCATTGGACTTTCTTCTGGGGGCATGCAGAAACTTATGGAAGTTATCGTGACATTCCTTGTCAGTCTACTGCGCATTCTCACTTGGACTTTTTTTTAACCATAACGGAACATAAACTTTTTATTCGCAATGTGAGACAAGCTGAATGTCACACATTGTGACATTCAGCTTGACCTGAGCAGGATATGACAAAATGTGACAAAATTTGACAAATTCGGCCAAATGTAACACCCTATATGTGGCGTGCATAGCTTTCTCTGGGTACACACTTCAGAGTCTTTTCACGCCATATGCTGGTGTGCTACACCCGCTGATGATCTCTGTGTAGCAGTGAGCTGTCCTGTTCAGAGGTTGTGCTTGAAGATTGACCAATTTGCATCATGAAATTGTACCCATTGGCCTTTTTAGCATCCTTGCCAACTTACGAAGGCTCTGCTGACGTCTTCTGTGACCACTTTTGGCCTGGTAGTTTCACATTACGGTCATGGTAAGTTGACAGGGATGTCAGTTTACCAATGTCGCCATTGTATTTATATTTGTCATTCTACAGGAAAGTTGTAAGTTAACAAAAAAAAAATCCAATGGGAACACGGCTGCTGTTCATTATTTGGCTTGGAAACCCTAGATTTGCACACAAGTACACAACATTTCAACCATTGTTCTCTTTGCACATGTGAATGTAGAGTGTGTAGTGAAAACAATTTCTATCAAAAATGTTCCAATTTTGCTTGATAAAAATTTTACAGATTTCTTTATTGGTTCATGCACAGCATAAATAATGCATAACAGGCTTTTGTTTGGGCAAAATATATTCATTTTCCCCCTGCATATTCAGCGTGGATTTATTTATTCCATCTGCAAAGGATGGATTGTCTTTGAAATGAAAACATGATACACATGACACATCATTATTATAGTTTTACTGCATAAAATTTGTATTTATTAACGAAACATTTCACTTCCATGTTTTTCATGAAATTCTGTACAAAATGTGGACAATTGTATTGTACTGTATATACAGATTTATATATAGATTGCGAAGAAAAATGAATACATTTGAACACTCATATTTATAAAACCAGTATCTTGGCAAGTGATCTTTCCTTTCTTTGATTTATCCCTTCCGTGGGTTGGTCTTTATTTCCTTGATATTGCACCGTGGCTCAAGTGGTCTGAACCAGTTAACGTTGGATTCTCTTACCCAAAAAAGCTGCTGGGGGTGGGTTGTATTTCCTGCAGATTCTTCAACCATGCCATTTATTTTGGATGCCCATACACACATGTAGATGCACATGTAGGGGGCACAGATTCTTCAACCATGCCATTTATTTTGGATGCCCGTACACACATGTAGATGCACATGTAGGGGGCACAGATTCTTCAACCATGCCATTTATTTTGGATGCCCGTACACACATGTAGATGCACATGTAGGGGGCACAGCCCTTGAGTTTAGGGCATCAGTATTTTCATTATTTTCCCCATTTTTTCAACTGCATTGATAAATATCGTGGCATTTGTCCACACATCAACTGGTTTACATCACAAGGTCCGAAGTGTATACAGGCGTCACCCTTGGCCAATGTGTGTATCTTGCCAATTGTTTCGATACAAAAAGAGCTGCCAGTTGTAAAAAGTGGCTTGGCTCCTAGCAAATTGGCTTACCCAAACAAAGAGGTCTTTAATCTCCATTCTTTTGTGTATGGTGTGGGCTCCCTAATTACCCAAGAAAGGCATTGTTGTTGGTTGGGGGTGGGGGTCACTTAGTAGCAGTGTCCATGTGTAGGATTGTCTTGGGACAAAGCGTGGAAGACAATGAAAATGAAAAAAGAATTCTTGAGTGTCCATGGAACAAATAAGGAAAAATGTGTGTGGTAACACATCATCCAGCGTCAAATGGTTAAAATTGCAGCTGTTTTGGTGACTTGAGGTTGCTTGTGTGACTTGAGATTGTTAATTGATTGGTTGATATCTCTTTTATTTTCATCTCCTTTTGAGGAAAAAAACCAACTTCGTTGACATGCACAGGTATTAGTAAATAAGGTTGATGTTTTTGTGCTCTGACAAGCCATTTTATACAGCTTTCTTTGTCTATTCCTGGTAAACCCTGTCTGAATGGCCTACAGTGGCCTCCAGATAGTCTGAATGGCTTCCCGTGGCCTCCAGATAGTCTGAATGGTCTACAGTGGCCTCCAGATAGTCTGAATGGCCTACAGTGGCCTCCAGAATGGCCTACAGTGGCCTCCAGATAGTCTGAATGGCTAAGCTTGAATGTCAATTGTTGTTGAGTCTTTGTTTATGATGTTTGATACTATGCATTGACCTAAACAGGGCACTCAGAATGTCTTGGACAGAATTTCTTCTGTCATTGGGTGAATTACATAGCAATTCAACCAACCGAACCTTATTCATTTTATTCAACCTGTATTCAACCATCCCCTTTGCCCTGCAAATCCTGTAATTGGTAGCAATAACATGCATAACATTAATGTCACTGACCATGAATTTCTTGTATTACATATGTACAAAATGGATTTGTGTGTGCTGTAATTGGGAATAGGACCACAGAGAAACAGCAACATAGAACTCGCTCTTGACCTTTGTATACCTTTGTATAACAGTGTGCAAATAGAACATAGTTTGTGGGGGTGAATATAGTGAATTTCAGCTCCCCGTTGCGTTGGAAGTTAAACTAGTTCCCGGGTGAACCCACTCAAAATAATCTGTAATATTTGACTAATTGTTGCACCTGCTGTGCTCAGAGATCATAACCTCTGAGCACTGCAGGTGCAACAATTGGCACAGATCCTCACGTGTGAACCTGGTAAACAGAAAAATAGCAACTGGCATGTAATAATAAATGGACAGGTGAGAGTTTGGCCCTCAATCATGAGTTATGGTATAACCATAATTAGTGCTTTGTGCATGAGACAATGTTAACGTAGCAATGGAATACACGTATATATACTAGTCTAACAACATTTGTGTGCACCTACATGATGCTCTCTGGTGGCTCTAATGACAAGTCATACAGCGACAGATACAGCTCAATTTCTTCAAATCTGGTATTTTAATATCTGCATATCAACAATTGATCATTAACTTGATATTATTTTCAGAAATTGTAAATGTATTCATTGGGAAGGTGTCATATAGTATTGAAGTATTTTAAATGCTAGCTGACTATGACAAGTTCAGTACAAAACAGCAAATAAATCTTATTTTAAAATACATGTAAATCAGCAAAAATGAAACAATGTTGCTTCTATTGTTTTCCTTTTTTTGAGTTGACTGACCATTACGAGATCTACAGAATGTTGTGAAGGCAAAATAGACTAGCCTATGAGAAGGTAACTACCTTCTGGTGGTATATTGGTGCTTATCCAAATGGACTGCAAATGGCTCCTTAGTGGCGAGTTTATGCATGAAAGTAAGAGATACTTCAGAGCCACTGTACCCCTTGCCCCAAGATAAAAATACCCTTAAATTTGGCCTTGTCTGAAGTTAAGGTACTGAAGTTAAGGTATAGAGATACAAACAGTAAACTGGAGTCTGCGTGATAGTTTGACATAACTTGTGTTCGTTAACATTCAGAAGTTTCTAGGTTCAATTTTTCAAAAGTAATTTCATGTACATGAACACTCCTATGCAAAGATGCATTCTTGACATGGTTGTCTTATCAGTCAAAATCAGTCCAATGACCCTTACGTGTCAGTGTACTGGGACAAATCAAGTAGAAAGAATTTTGGACTGTCTGTGACAGTTGCAGCAAAAGGAGGGTTAAAAATGATATAACAATGCATGGAAAGTAGAAAGCTGTCATTTGTTTAAGATAATTGAAATTAAATCGACCATTTACCACATTCATTTTACCGTATAAATTACAAAGCTGTCTTTTTTCTACCAAATTAGCCTGCTACTGATAAAGGATTCTACATTGATATCAAGGTTAATCTTGTCAGATAAAGCTTTGATTACATTCATGCACATACTATACAAATAAGTTAACAAAAACACAGGAAACGGGCCACAATGAATATGATTATATTCCAGCCACTCCCTATGGACTGTATTAATGCTTAATTATGTACCTACTGCCATATAAGCTAATTTATTCTAATGCATGGATTTCCAATGTTCCAGACAGTTGACTAAAATACAAAGCTATCTGACAGACACCCTCAACTTACATGACAGCTTTTTGGCACAGTCTTGTAGTCAAATGACCAGTCATAGCTAAAAGTGTGCAGGCAAATTGTCTGTTAAGAGTCTAGGGTACACATATTTATCCATGACAAATGAGTGAGTCTGAGAGTGACAGAGTCTGAGTTCATGAGTCTGAGAGACTGTAAAGCCTCACCTGTAGTAGTTGGGGACTTATAAATCTGTTTATTAGGTCATTACCCTAGCAGAAAGATTGTGGTTGTACAAGCTTAGTGCACCTATCATCAAGTTTACCTGAACACATGCCCACATGTCATATTTCCACTTGTGACTTCAGCACAAAATGACGAATACATGTACTACATGCATATACCTCAGTAGTGTTTTGTAATTGTGATTACTGCTTGAGTTTATCTACATATGGACCAGTTACCATAACACAAGATTTGAACTTAAAATGGCTACCATTGCCCAAAGAATTAAATTTAATAATGTGGCAGCCGAAAGTCTCTACATATATTATCCATTTGTTGATAGCAGCAACATATTATACACGTACTGATATTCTTTGACCCAGAAAGGATAGAAAACAGAATGCAACCCTGGCACTGAAGCATCTCTGCAACCAGGTTCAGAGAAACATTCACTTCTGCTTCAGCTCTTGCTTGACACACGCCTTGAATCCTTGCCAACCCACAGGCTTCTGGAGGTGTTCCTGTCCAGAAAAACAGATATGTCTTTAAATTTGAATTCTGTGCATTTGCTCAGTTTAGAAGGCTAGTAAGGAAAGATACCTTCCTTATATGTCTTTACACAAATAAATGCTTAGTGATCTGAGATCTGCACATGTGCAGTATGAGTTTATTATCTTATTTACAACACGTATTGCACACCCACTCAGTTCCAACTGGGCTAGAGAAAAGACAAAGTACTAATGGAAAGCTTGCAAACCATACATGCAGACGCCTTCTCAATCAGTGTTTTGCTTTTATCACAAAAATCAGTGTGCTCTGTTAAATGAAGCAAGTTTGTCTTCTCCCAAGGATGAAAAGAGCACACTGTCTGAAATGTTGACTTTGTAAGGCTTCCATTTCTTTTCAGAACCACACATTCACAAAAGAGAAGATGGTGTCACCGAAAAATTACTTAATTTCTATGTACTTCCACCATGCACAACCTAAAGTCTGTCTTACAGCTAGTCAGAGTTGTGCAACTTGTATCATTTTAAAACCAATTGTTGACTTTTCTAATGCCTTCTGTCTGGGAATAGTAGTTGACATTTTGAGTGCTGCTTTCTTTATTTTAACAGCCATTAACAAGAGACATACGTGAAAGTTTCATCTCTTTCAGGATTACAATTCACAGTGACCTCAGAACTGTTGCCCTACTTTAGTGCCAACACATACAATTTTCTACATATAAAGCAGGCACAATTCCAGGATTGTTAAAAATGGGAGGCCATACCTTTAGTTAATAGTGTATTTGCATGCACGATAGACAGGTGTGGTTAAGTACATCACAAGATGGGTTAATCATATAGACAGGAAGTCTAGTCCCTAGTAGTTAAGCAATGGCAAAACAGTGCCTGTGTGGCTTGTGATATCGAGACAATAAAACAAATAACGGACTTTTGATGGAAATGATACACAAATGATAGCTGTTACAGCTGTTATTTTTATGAACCCTCCTATGCAAAGATGCATTCTTGACACGGTTGTCTTATCAGTCAAAATCAGTCCAATGACCCTTACGTGTCAGTGTACTGGAAGGAAGCATTTTTTAATTCACTTATTTGGTGTATTTCCCCACCTTGAGTGATGGCTTTCAAACTGTAAGAAAATAGACATCTAATCTACTTCTCCAATGTATCATTTTCTTCATTCTAGTTACATATCTGGGAAGTTATCCCTCGTTACATTTTGTCAGTATTTCACACAAGCAACACCATTGCTTTGTGATGGAATCTACATTTCTATGACAAGGAGAAAGAATAGCCCTGTACATTTGAATTTTTCTTAAATAGAAGAAGAATGTAGCAGTGCTAAAGTAAGCAGGTTACAACCTGCCTAACAAAGTACAGCTGGTTGGGGTTGAGGACAATGTTGGCATGCAGATTCTGAACAGAAAATCAGACCATACAATGAAAGGAGATATTCTGGAGCAGGTTTCAGATTGATTTTGCATGTGGGATGGTGCCATTTGCAGGCCTTTTGCATTCTGAGCCTACGTCTTTTTCACGCAGCTTGCTATGAAGTATGCTAAAAATCCTTGCAAGTTAATAAAGAAGTTGCGATTCATGGTGGGGTGACACGCAAAGTGCAGACAAATTAAACTATTTGTAGCAGCCATATGAAGCAACCTATGGGACAGAAACCACCCCCCGCCTTTGTGTTGGCCTTTGTTATACTGGTATCTGAGGACTTCTTTTCAGACATCGGGGGAGGGGGGTGTTAAATAAAATAGGCTAGAATACACATAGGGATTGGACTTATTGGGGGGTACCCCTCCGTCCCATTTCGTGCCTGGTATAGTTGCAGCCTATGGACATCAGGAGGGTGCAGTAGAACAAGGAAGATCATTGAAATGATGAATTCAAAATAAAGCAAAATATGTTCATGCAAATGCACATGACAGCAGTGTCACAGAGTTGCCAGTTAACTTAAAGACAATTACATGTATTGCTACAGTAAGCTGAATGATTCGTAACCCAAAGTAGTGCACAAAGTAAACATTTCTTTATGTAGCTTTTAATAGCTCAAATTTGATTGGAAAGCAAATGTCATAATCTGTAATCTTTTCCAAAGTAACATCAATTGATCTGTTTATGATACAACAAACAAGGGGAAGGAAGTGCGTTTATAATTCATCACTTTTTTGTTTCTATATGGCATTGAATGTGCCATAAAAGCAGTATGTTGGGGAGAAAATCTTGTACAGTTGGTCTCTTGTTTAGTTAAATGCCTGTACCTCTTATTAATTGACTTTTTCTTCTTATGGAGTTTGGACATACATTTTGTAACAACTCTGAATGAGCCAGCTAGGTATGTCAAAAAGGGAAGGTCATTCAAGAACAAAGCACATCAGACATCACGCCAGCTGGAACTTGTTCAGTGTGTGAGCTTGAGAACTGCTATGCTGGTAGGGTTGGCATTGTGTTTGGATGTTGAGGTTCTCAAGAAAGACCTACAACATACTTCACTTTACCAATTAACATGCTGTATTGAAACATGATCTGGCTCAATGACATTGGCCAATCACAAACACAGATATTGAGAGAGATATGTTCCCTTGACTTTAAAGAACTCATGTACCAGATTTCATTCAAAGGTCACTCGCAAAAGGCTTATTTCCTGCTGCCAGTCTGTTAATGAGGTAAGGACCTCACAGTCTCACTGGAAGGTGAGCTGTGGTCTGGACAGTATGTTTAATCATTACATGGTCCAATACCAAAAATCAAGCATTCATGCCAAGGGGAAACTATACAAAATACTGACACAGCAAAGTTATAGAGACCCCCGCCACAACATCACTGGTTGTTTGCAGTGGCCCCCATCAATCGTGGCAATAAGTATTGTGAAGCTATCATGTGGAGTCACTGTTCCATTAAAGTTGCTCTAAAAGCTTTTCACTAGGGGCCATGAAACATAACCAGAGTCAAGCAAAACACTGTGTAATTTTTCCTGAAAGCATGAAAGTGAAGAAGATAATCCCACAACTTAGTTTAACAGGACATCTCAGTAACCACTTGGTGGATTTGATAATATGGATGGCAATTACTGCATGGCACCTTTTTTCTTGGGGGGGACCTTCAAATTCTACTGGTGTCGCTACTTTGTACCTACCTATTAAAATCTTGTGCCAGTATGTGAAACAATCTGCCTTCTTGGAAGATCTATCAATGTTAGACCTGGCACTTGCCTTGAAATGGACAGTAATCTGATCTCAACCATTTTTTTCAAGCTAAACTGCTTAACCAACTGTTAAACTATAATGGCCACGGGATTAAGTAAGGAAGCTCCATTTTACTGGAACAGCTAGTACACAGGAGTCAATAATGAACAGAGTGGAGCCTTGCCTGTCACTGAGCAATACAGAAACTTGATGTATCATGCAAACTTGAATGGATCTAGGCAGGAGAGCCATCTGGGGCCATATGTCCCCTCCCAACAGGAGCCAACAACGTTTTTGTGAAAAACAGTGAGATGACTGAAGGGTAATTTTTTTGGTCCATTGTATTTCCCTTAGTTGAAAAAGTGTGTAAAAAGCCCTAAATGTAGCCTCAGCTCTCACAAAGGCCATACAAAGGTACATCAACAAAATTCAAAATGTTTGCCCCCAAAGCCAACTTTGTACCCCCCCCAATGTCCTCGATTCCTTGATAATTAAGTTATGTGAGCATCTTTGCTGATATGTAAATTCTGCTCAAAGGAACTAAGAGCCTGTACTTTTCTACTGACACTAACCAACTTTCACTTAAACTCTTCAAAATTGACAACAAGCAAGAGCCTTTGTGGCATTCCTCTCTGCTGACAAGAAACTAGTTCTGCAAAGCTTGTGATACCATACCATCATCACCATGTACAAAGAAAGCAGAGAAGACCATTGTTTCTCATTTCTCAGGCCAAGAAGGATTCTTTCATGTTTATGCACTATTATGTAACAGAAGATGTGTGCAATAACGCTGTTGCTTACCATAACAGCTGTTGTGACATTATGCATAGCAATAAGCTTGACACTACAGCTTCTCATCCTGGGTCACATTTTAATCCTGGGTAAACCCATGACCATCCTGGGTTGAAACTTTGATTTTTCAACCCTGCATTCAACCCAGTGTTTATTGTTCTACACTTGTGTCATGCAAATGGAACTGATTGGGGTGAGTCCAACCTGGAGATGAGCACATACTATATTCAACACGGGTTGAAAAATCTCAATTCTGGTTCGGGATGAAGGTTTGGCACAGGTTGAAAATTTCCAAGTGTGAATCATTTTCAGCCCTTCATCAACCCTGCACCAACCCCGAGATTGTCTAGTGTGAAAGCATAATGAGAATGAATGATGTGGCTCACTGTGTGCAGCATGTATATGCACTGCATCTACAGTACATAACCTAGCGCCAGGCAGTAGTCTATGATAGAGTCACAAGCTACAACTGTGGCCAAGATTGTTGGGAGCTATGCTCCTTCAAGGTCCCCCATTCCCCTGATCAATGTTGTCATTTCAAGCGGGAGCGCAGACTGCCCAGTGAGACCAAACACTGAGAGAGGAGGGGGGGTGAAGGGCCCAATGGGATTTGGCCAGGATTGTCAGAATTGGTCCATAGTTGTGTGCAGGCATGGCATACATACATGAAGTGTGGACCTCTGCACAAAAGAAGCCCACATAATGTACGGTATGATGACATTGTGTGGACTTGCACACGTCCACACAATGTTTTCCCCTCTCTGAAAACAGTTTCAGAGGCATTTTGGGGTCAAGGTCAATGAAGAGGAACAGTCCAGGAAATCATCATCAGAACTCCAGCTCCAAGGAGTTATCCTAGTTGGAGAAAAAGGAGCATTTTGGCCCATAACTGTCCAAAATTCTGAATTTGGAAGGCCCATTCCGATACATATTATACAACCCTGTGGGACTTTTTTTATTTCATCATTCCGTTATTGGCTTTAAAAATGCAACAATGATCCATCAAAGGCCCCAAAAGAAAGGAAAGGAGAGACTCTAATTCTTTAACCCTAACATTCCTGAATCCTCCAATTTTAATATGATTTTGCACACACCCTAGGGAGTTAGGGTGAATGATGTGTTGCGGCTCAACGTTGTTATTGTGTCATGTATGTTGCGTGCGTGCAGCTGCATTGGTGAGGGCATGCTATGCGCTCTGTTTGGTGAAAGTGAAGAAATGTAATCATTACAATTTTGTCTGTGCACAGCATAGATAATTTACAAACATTTTATGCACAATTAGCTCAGTGTTCCTTATACTTCGGTTTGCTGCCACTTTAAGTTAACAAATGTGAGATGTAGAGTCCTTAAATTCTATTGTCCTATCAGGCGACACTATCCAAGGATGTCAAGTTAGCAGTACCTCGCTGCATACACATGACCTGTACATATAAACTCAGACAATCCTGGACAGCATTGTTGGGACCTGTGTCAATAGCCATACTCTCTCCAATCCCCCACTCCCCCCGGTTAATGTTGTCATCTCGAGCTGGAGTGCAGATGGCACATTAAGACCCAACATTGAGAGGGGGCCGGGGTTGGTAGGCCCATCAAGATTTGGCCAAGATTGTAGGTGCCTTTAATCCCACGCTGGAAGGTAGGGCTTAGAGAAACCCATTCATTCTGTGGACCTGCATTCCAGTGTGTCCAAGTCTCTTGGTTTATTGTTTACTAGAACAAGTTTTCCATTACAACCAATGCTCAGGACCAGTACTGGGGAAGTATAGACTAATCCAAGCAGATGCAGTGGCAAGCTCATGTGGATGACACATAGTGTCTTCACACATTTGAGGGGCACGTGCATTGCCGTAGTCACCAACGTTTACAGCTAAGAGGCATTTTAATACAGCATCACATCTCAAACCAATGATTACAAAGGTTTTTCGATAAGAACATATGATGGAATTATCTGCGAACAGGGGTAAATGAATTGCATGCTGACAGATACAACTCACCATGCATCTTACGATAACTACCGGTACCAAAGGAAAAGATTCCTCTTTAATGCTGTCAATGTTGCATGTGTACAAGTTACAAGTACTGGACCTGAGTATGAGTAATTGAGTATACAGAAACTATTGTTTAGGTGAGTTTATTCCCTTTTTCTCAAACTATGAGATACACACAGGTATGCACATGTAAAAAGTGGACGTGGTTAGAAGGATTACCAAAAGTGTCTGAAATGTTGATATGATGGACTCTACTTACCGTCTGTCAGTAAGGAACCATGAGAAAAGATGATAAAAAAAGATAGATACAATTAAAAATTGTGACAAATTACATCTGGAATACATGACATTTCCCAGTCCTTGCCTCAGGGTGCTATGCATCCCTCGGGTGTTCAAAATGTCATATCCCACATTGCAGCAGTCAACAAGCGTTTTGTCATACCTCTGTCTTAAGGAATTTATAAAAAGAAAGCTCTGAATTTCAGAGGTTTGGAAGAAACAGGCCTACTGTCAAACTGTACAATTACCATAACAGACATAAACAATATTGTCTACAAATGCAGAAACATTCCCTCACTTTCTTTAACTGTGAAAAGTTTAATGTGAACGTAGTGCGGGTACCAGTGAGTACAAGTTCACATGTCATGTAGTCCAGTTAGTGGTCCCTGCATTACTTTATATGCAGTGGGACTAGAATGAGTCTGTTATACAAGCGTGACCACTGATCGAATTCCCTGTATCAAAACGTATCATGGGTACCACGCAAAACTGACTAAATGAACGGTCGCTCTCAAACTTCTGAAGCTCTTCTGTCTCATGCAAATGCTATTGGCAGAATGAGCGGTCTCACTTTAAGTGTGGTATGTGGATATATCGCTGTGTCATGTGATTGTTCTTTGCCAATGAACAGACAGTATCCAAGACAGAGGTATGACAGAACAGATCATCACATGGAAAGCATTTTGCCAATATTTATGATCAAATATACTGACTTATACGTAGCTTCCTTATTCAGATGACACTAACTGGGAAAGTGGAACAGTGGATCCCAAGGGCAGCTCAGTAATTTTTAATGTCCCACTGATGGAAGTACTTGACATTTGTTTCATAATATCTCGATCACCTGTCTAGGTTAAACTCATTAAAGAACAGATGCAATCTTCATATCAGTCTCTATATAAATTCAGCATTAGCAGGTAAGTCATCTGTACATTTCCAAGCCTAAATTTACCACTTTATTAAAAAAGCTGACCTCACAATGTCAGAAAATATGTACACTGCACAAGTGCATGGTCAAATACCATAGTAAAATCAGTTGGCCATAGCCTCAGCCAATTTCAAGCGGGCAGCCGTGGGTAAGATGTACATGTAATATGGGAAAATGAATTTTGGCAACTGATGATTCCAGCATCTTATTTGGCCTGCATGGGCAGAACTCAATAGTTTGATAGGCCCAACCTTTCAAAACTTGCCCATCATACGTGTGTATCTTTCATACATTTGGGTTATTTCTACAGAAGCTTTCTATTTGACAAGATCCTGAGATAGGACAATTGGCTAAATGTTGGTGGGATTGTGATTATGTATGAGGTTGAATTTTTCTAAATTTACCACAAAAATCACTGGTAAAAACGTTCCATAAGTCATTTTAAAAATAGTAGTATTATGATTACATTCACCACATTGGACAATGCAAAAACTTGACTGAAGAGAAATATGACCAATGGCAGCAGCATATGTAGCACTGTACATTACCTTCTCTGAGGTGAAGTTATGACTTTGCTGTTATATGTGATGCACTGAACTTTTAGTGTGGTGTTTCCATACGTATCAGCAGATAAAGTGACATAGCTTAGCATGCATCAACTCATAGTGTACATTAATATGTGATGCAGTGGCAATATTTGATCAAACAAGTTTCTGTTATAACAGAAATTTCATACCTACTTCCCTAATTACCTAACTCAAGATCACAACAGAATATTAGATTCCAAAGTAAGGGCATTCCACAGCATGCGATTACAATTTAGCAGTAAGACAAAAAATGTTTCAATCAGAACACATATGCAGCCCAACAATGAGTCCTACACACATGCACATCTGCTGAAGCCATGAAATCAGAGAACGGTGCACTTACCCTGAAGCCACGGTGTATTCTATTCTTCATTACTCCCAAGAATTCATTCTGACTGAGTTTTCCATCTCCTGTCAATCACAGAAACACACTTTCAGGTCAATGGATTTTGGAGTTTTACTTGTGGGAAAAAAAGGCTCTTCCTAACTGTCATTAAAATTCAAGACCTGATTGTTTGACCCTAACAGAGACCTTCATGATGCTGCCATGTTTGTCATGTTTCCTGTAGACCCACTTGTAATAGCAGTACAACTTCCCATATTACTTAAAGGGCATTTTGGTTGCATTGCTTGGAATGCTAGAAAAGCAGGATGTCTGCCCCATGATAGAGTTATATTTTGAACTACCTCATGGGGGGGGGGAAGATTTACTCCCCCCCCAAAGAAGTCAGCTGTCACATGCCTGATTTTTTTTTTAAACTTGGCATGCATATAAATGCTCTTCATAGGTACACATGTGAAGTGTCAACTCTTACCTGACAAATGGTTTTGTTGCTACAGTCATATGAATTAGAAGGCCTCATGGATGTCAGTTCACTTATGTTGAGTAAGGCAGTATAAAAGTATACATTTTTGGCTGACCTGTCTCCGAAAAATGGCCGCTGTGTGATATGGTAGATGGGGCAGATTCCCCTGGCTCTTTTAGGGCTAACTCTCCTTCCAATCTGTACATGTGTCCCACCTGAACATTATAACTTCCTTTTTTCCCTTATTCATTTCTGGAAACTATTGCTCGTAACATGATACACTGAAGCCTAGTTTCTGTTAAGTCATCAGTTCTGATAAAAACCAACCATGCAAAGTTTGCAAGTCAAAGAAATCCTGCCTTTCTATGTTATTTTCTTGGAACTGCTGTGTATCCTCTTTCTGTAGCACCTGGGTGTTATTCATGACATAAAGATACAATGTACACTGCAGCATACCAGATGTGCCTCAGTTAGCTAATACAGAAGAAATTATCTTGCCTTGGGAACTTGTGCTTTCAATGAACTTTTATACATGGAAATGTGAAAATCTCTACATTTCTGGCAGCTTTCTTTGTAAATTGTCAAGTTGCTCTTGTAACCAGGCCCTTTGCCTGACCAGGGACGGGGGGGGGTCGTCAAACCCAAAAGTGGGCTTTTTGGCACTGTGAATATGTATTTTTAGACAAAGGCCTACCACAATGTGCTTTTGAACAAGTTGTATGTTTGTCGCAAACCGAAGGATGCATGTAAGACTTGTACAATTCAATATTCACTGCATTTTGTAAATTGGCCTGGTATGACTTTGCTCGTCACCCGACATCCAGTGCTGGGTGATGAGTGAATGATATGGACATTATTATTAAAAAATCACAGAAAATCCCACAGAAAAATTTCAAACATTCTACAAAATTGTTAAATTCTAGTAAATAATTATAACTTCCACTCACCTAACTAAGAATTGAAAAAAAAGTACATATTTTGGGGCGCATTTAACAAAATTCATTTTTTTACTTCGGAAAATTGGAAAATCGTGCCAAAATAAAATTTCCTTGGAACTTTGTAGCGGATATATGAAATCAACATTTCTGAATCAGAATATCTGGTGTTTGATTAAATTTCATTTTTTGTGAGATTGGAGGTAAAATATTGCTCCATACACAATCATTAGAAGCAAAAATTCGAAGAGCCCAACGTCAGGGTCTGTGCCACTGCAATATTGGGTATGGAATCTCCAAGTGAAGCTGCACGCGAACGAGTGTTGTCATTAAACCCAAACTTTTTCAAATGCTCGAAATTACCATTTTTGGCAGGCTGGATTAGTGTCCTTGCTGGCTGGGCCATGCGGCAGTTTTTTTTCTTTTAACAGTTTACCAAATGACCAGTGAAATAACAAACAACATGAATAACACAACCATAAAAGACAAAAACGAACAGAACTTATGGTACATTTATGAGTCTGTTCATTCTCTCTGGACTGGTTTCC
The DNA here is from genome assembly GCF_054643075.1 of Acanthaster planci. Lineage (NCBI taxonomy): Eukaryota > Metazoa > Echinodermata > Asteroidea > Valvatida > Acanthasteridae > Acanthaster > Acanthaster planci. The sequence continues at coordinate 28,318,311 of NC_141778.1, read as the reverse complement.
TTCATTTCCAACACGTGAATAGAGCCAATTTAAATGGCAACCAACGAAAACATGACTACATTGCCCCCACGCCCGGAGTGCTGTGCTGCTTGCACGCATGGCCAGGCGGCGGCAACCAGGGCTAAGCTACGCTGAGCTGAGGCTCAGCGAGGCATTTAGTGACTGATTTTATTCTCAAATGTTGCCGTATAAGCCGCCCTGAGTATAAGCCACAGGGACATTTTCAGCATGAAAATCAACGTGTAAGCCCTGGCTTGTATTACAAAAATTACAGTATATTAAAAATATTTATTATATTAAAAAAACGAGCAATTGTAGGGGTTTATTCAAACCCCCTGAACCCCCCAGCCTATGGGCCTGGTAATCTAAATAAAAAATTGGCATTTTCTTATTGTTTGTATTTTAATTGTTTGCTTTAATACGGGCTATTCAAAATAGTGTGCTTCCAAGAGTTTGCAATGCATTGGCCAATCACAATGGGTGAAATCTTTTGAACCTTTCCAAACGCGCATTGGGTTGACAGATTTTGTGCAGTATGATTGGCTAGTGTGTTGCCAACTCTTGGAGGTGCACTTTTGTGAAATGCTTGTATTGTTACTGATATCCAGCCAGCACAGACCATCCTATGTTCTATTATGCTAACAGTATACACTCCACATAATGACCAGACAATTTACCTCTAGATGATAATTGTTTTCTAAAATCCATATCGCTCATTTTAATATTTTGACAAAATAAGGGCTGCATGAAAAGCTGTACTACAAGTAACTCTAACCCTGACTTGCCCCTTCCACTTACCATCCTTGTCAAATATCTGGAACACTGTATGTACCACATGAGGATCCAAAATGTGACCTGTAGCTACCTGAACTGCACGGCCAAACTCCGCTGCAAGAAATTGATAAATCAGCTGGATTATCTGTATGCAATGTATTTAGGAACAAAGGGACTCACAAAGTAAACTCATTCTTATTTTTCTTCCTTTATTTGTTAATAAACAGCACATTTCAGAAAGATGGTAAATCAAGCAAACCTGACAGGACCTGTATTGTTTCCTGTACACTGTCATTGTGTTTGCATGTAATTTTGTTCTTTTTGAAAACAGTTGTTGGCGATGAAAATACCATTTTGAAAAAAAAAAAGAAAAAAGAAATGTAACCTACTTAATGTGATAAATGTAAATAAAAGGTCATGATCTATGCTTTAATATTGATGTTGATGCCTTTAATAAGCAAATTGACATGTGCTCGCCCAGTCTTAAACGTTCATTTAAAGAGGAACTCAAAAGGCTTCCAATATTTCGATATCTGGGGTTTCTGAGGGAGATTGACCACCCCAAAACCAACATGTACAATGAATTAACTAGCCGAAAATTAAGATGAGAGAAATAAGAGGCATTTTGTTTCCACAACCAAGTGGGTTGATTTCGGAAACACGTGAAATCACATGTTGTGTTTGTGTTGGTTTGATGATGTAAAGGGGAGATATGCACAACAGGCATGCATGAAGATACATGGCTTTGTTGCACCCTCAAACAAGGAGTTTTGATGACGTGTAGCAAATACACAACAATGTTAGTCTTTCATCTTTAGATGCATATAACTAAAATCTTACTCTTAGCAGGTCAAAATAATTGTGAGATTTGTTTGAAATAAAGGAGTACAAGTTCTTGAAGGTGGAGTGGAATGTAACATACTTGTGGACCCAAACTTGGCAGTGGCCTAGCCAGCATAGCACCGCAGCCATAACCGCAGGTGCACCACAACACAAGTAGTCGGCGACGCTTATCCATTGCTTTGCAAAATTCAAATTGCTTCTGAAGATATTTGTTTGAGCAATCCTCCAAAACTCCTTAGCATTTTTCTGCGACAACCGAACAAGTTTAAAATCTGCCTTTATTGTGTTGAGCATTGTCTGCAAACGTTCAATTCAATGCGCCACTGCATGAAAACCTTGAGAACACCAAGTCCCAGTTTATGAGATTCCTGTCCAAAACTATAAACTGCTCAAGATTGGTGTATGTTTTATTTTATGACAAAAACCCAACAAATCACGCACTTAGACTTGATGGATGCATCGTAGTGGACAAGAACTATGTAAGAACATTGCATTTTGAGCATGCCTTAACTGCAAGACTCCCATACAAGCATGCACCCTATATGCAGTGTAGCTAGTGCTCCCCCTATGGTTTCAGTAATATCACAATATCATATTATCGTATCAGTAATACATAATGAGCATTTCTGAAATTGGCAAAAAAGTGTCTAGTGGGAGCCCATGTGTTCGACAATTTTTGACCATAAATGGGAAACTGTTCAATTTTGTCATGTTAATTTTGGAAGGTGGTTTTGTCACCTATATAAAGTTTACAATTGGGGAAAGAAGAGTTTCTTTTTTTATTGCCTCTTTATTCCCAGACTCATATAATACACTAGCACAGAGTAAATTCTGTTTGTATGTGGCCTGCCACAGCTCTTTTATTGGACATATCCTGCCAGATACCATGGGCAAACTGGCAAAGAAAAACAAGACAGTTGGGCACACCAGAACCCTGGGTTGACCAGACCCAGCCATGAATAGGGCACACAAGACCCACCATATCTAGGCCACCATACCCCTGATTACAACCGCTAGTGTATAGGGCACCAGACCAATCCATGAATAGGAAACACCAGGCCAGCCATGTATTAAACCATTCACACAATGGGTGACCCACAAACAGTCCTGACATGCACAAAGGTTGAAACACCAGGCCACACAATTTATCAAAGGTAAAAAGGGAAAAAACGCAGCTTAAGAAATCCTGAAATGCAAATATACCAACAATTAAATCAATTATTAAACAAACCAGGCACCAGATGTTCCCCCAACTTAACGCAAGGCATGGGAGGAATGGACCCAAGTGAACCTCCAGGGAACCCTTTCAGTGTCTGTCACAACAAATTGTAATTTAATTTAGGTAATGAAAGATTTTATCCTAATTCCTGTGCCCATTGCACTCCCGCCAGAAAATGCCCGAAAACAACCCGCTAATATTAATTAACCATCAGCAGTAAACATGCTTTATAATGATGGTCAATAATTAACAAATACATGCTTGGTCTTCCCCTGCTTAAATCGATGGGAGGAATATTAGCTTCTGGTGAACATCCAGGAAACTACTGGAATTAAAGAAGGCACATGAGGATTTAAACCACAGCAACCATGGCATAATCTTAAGTACACCTTGAATGGAGGTGATGGGGAAGAGGTGAGATGTTTTTAAAAGTACTTCCACAACATGTGCCCTGTCCACAGGGCTGTGACAAAGTGAACTCCAATTTGCACCTTCTTTCTGACCAAACCAGCCAGCAGCACAAGAGCCCCTCCCATTGGATAGAAGTTCAATCCAACACAAGTTCTCATCGGTCAAAATCGTACGCTCTGATTGGTTAACACAGTATGCATAGATTAGGCCTTGGATCCTTTTGACAACTCTGTGTTTCTCAGAAAAGGTAAAAAGGGGTTCTGAGCCTGAAATCCAATCCCAATCCTGTATCTATTTATATTGACAGAAAGCTGACAAAAAGAACTTTACAGACATGTAAAAATATTCTGTCCAGAAAGCTTGTGCTTTGCAGGAACTGTCATTTCCACCAAATTCATAATGCCCCTTGTGCAAGAAAAGCCTTTGTTCATCCACACACTCAGGCCCTCACATTGAACGGTTACCACATTTATTGATTTTTCAATGAGGCATAACTTTAAAGAGAAAAGGGGGTTTTATTAGGTAACAAAAGTGCAATATCCTATTTGTGAAGTGAAACCTAACACACAGCTAAATACATACACACAGCCCATAATGACAGCATGCTTAAGTAGGTAGTCTCAACAAACATTTAAGACTGGCCTATCGCACATTTATTGCTGTTCATAAATACATTACGAGTCAAAAAGTGAAAGCATGTCAACCACTTGCTGCCGGGGGACCCGGTTTCGGGTTCATTTTCTTTATACCTATTGATTCATCAAGTTGCCCCTGTACATGTACACGTAAACATAAGACCTTTTCACACTAGACAAATCTCAGGTTGATGCAGGCCTGACGCAGGGTGGATGCGGCTGACTTGAAAACTGGTGACGACTCACACTTGAAATTTTCAACCTTGCAGCAACCCTGCATCAACTTCAACCTGGGCTGGACTCAACCCTGCTCTGGACAAGGTTCAGATTTTCAACCCGGGTTGAAAGTTGTTTGTATTCATTTCCGGGATGAACTTGCCTGGATAAACTCAATTCACACAAAACAAGTGTGAAACAATGCTGGGTTGAAAATCACATTTTCAACCCAGGGTGGTCATTGGTTTGCCCAGGGTGGAGTTCAACCCAGGTTGAGAGGCTGCAGTGTGAAAAGGCGTAGAGCCCTTTTACGTCAAAGTCAAGGAATCAGATTGTACTGGGGGAAAGCTTCTGCACATTTCAGGACATTCCAGTCAGTAAGCAGTTTACAGTAACTTGTTTCTTTGCTTATTCATATTTCTTTCAATTTGTCAAGCACAACAACTTTGGAGCTGGAGCTATATGTTTGTGAACTCCTTAGTAAGGTGGAATGCATAGCAAATGGTTGACTCTGATCTGAGAACTGCAGCTGTTTTGGTTATTAGAATCACTTAACCTTTACCTTCATTCATGGGCTGATCAGCAAAAGCAAACATTTTAAGAACAATCTCAAAGTCATCCAAGTTGTTCAGGAACTGGAAGAAATCCTTGAAGTTCATGAAGTTGATGCCCTGAAATCAAATAAGTACAAAGCCAAGAAGGAAATTAATTCCATTACTGAAGCAGAAGCAAAAAACTAGGCTGATGAAACAAAGCTGAGATGTCACAGGGCTAATTATTAAGAAGATCCTTTGTTACAAAACTGATACATTACTAATCGAACTTACTAAGGCATCCTATGTCTTCTGACATGTGGTACTTTGCCTTTTTTCAGAGTTCTTATACACATATTCAAAACTTTTAAGAACTTACCACAACACTAAGATTCCAAACCATTATCAAAATCTGAAGTACAGATGATTAGCTCTTATCTAGTTCCTATTATGATGCCAGGAACAGATTGTGTCTTTCAATTACAAAGACTAAATGTGTTATTTTGGTATGCGTTACTTTTACTGCGTTTTACTGTGTGCTCTAACAAAATAAAAAGCCGTGGTATATAGCCTCATCCTGGAGACTGTGATGCACACATTGTACAACAGTAAACCACTCATGTGTGGTACTTTTTTATCAATAGAGACTTGCATGGAAAGATTTTATCAAGGGGTAAGATACAAATTCACTAGCAGTACAGTGTTCTCCATGGCCTTAAAGTTTAGCAAGAGAGCAGACACAATTTTAGAAGCGAGTATGAAGTCCTTGCATCCTGGGGTCATATGGGCCTGGAAATTTTAGATTCTAGATGCTCTGTGGTGCAATCGGAGGCATTTCCTGGCCATAGTTTTCTGACTCATTGAATCAAATTTGCTTTTTAACAAATTAAAATAAAGACAAGACTTGGGGAGGGGGGGTGGTCATCAAAACCTGATTTTTCGGGCAATTTTTGTTTTATTCTATTTTTTTTACTGAGTGAAACCCGCAAGTGGATGACACATTTTCCAGGAAAAAAGGAAGCCCTTGAATGTTGCAGGAATACTGTAACTTAGGTAAACTGGTGCTCCATGCAACAAAGTGAAAATGATATTACCAGGGTGATTGGAACCAGTCTACATTTGCACAGATGTATAGTTTTATTATGTGAAAGCATGATATTACATGTTGAAAATGTGTATCCAGATCTGTTTAAATCTAACTTAGTGCAATGCCGCTGAATATTAATGCTGGCAAACTCTTCATACTCTTCCACAGAGTGGGTTAAACTTCTTTGCATTGAAAAATCCAATGGGAAAATATAACAAGGTGTTGAAAATTATACCATAAAATTTAGGCAGGATTGCCATCCTGCTAAAACCCCTCATGCAGAACACTAGCATAGGTTACCCATAGGTTATTGCACCATTTTGGTTTACTTAACTGCTACCACATCTCTAAAGTGTGTAGAATCTATGGGTGAGGTGTAACTAACTGATTTCATTTATGGTGCAAAAAACAAACCTTCCTCAGTGATCTATTCCATTAATTTAACCATCATCTTCATGTTATCTCTTGACTTTTTCTTTTCTGGGGGATGAAGATGGGGGATTGCTATAATGATGTTCACTGGAGTGTAGCTATAATTCAATTATCTTGTTTGTTAAATTTCTAGGAAAATAGTTATTACTTGAACTAATGATATGACCTCACTTTTAGTTAAAAATAGACATTACAACTACAAGTGTTTTTAATTTTATTATTTAAGAATCAGTAAAACATTCACAAAATAACCTCCAGAAAAAATGGACCAAATTTGTGATTTTCATTCCTGTTTTTCCTTTTTACATTTCTGTCACTCTTTTCTTTTGTTTTTAAAACTTGTTTTCCTTATGACACTCATGATTGGAGTTTCAAAAAGGCATCAATGCCGTAGAAATGTCTTACAAATCCTGAACAAATAACCGCAAGTTCAACTTTGTAAAGGACTGTGATTGTTTCAGCCAAAAATAAGTCCTCACTTGGGACAAGTTCACTGCAGAATGAAACTTTCATCAAGTGGTTAAAAACTGTATGTGTTTTCCATAAACTACTTAAAAACAATGTAGCCTGTGAATACAAATACTAGCCTTGTCACTTGACAAATCATGAAACAAGAAGTTTTAGTGATACACTGAAACAAACAACTTAATTGCTTAAAAATTCAGCCTGGATAAAAAATGACATTCATTTTACAGTCCAACAAAATAACAGACTATCCTGTTATGCAAAATAAAAATAATTGTATAATTTGTCTTTTATGATTATTTGAAACCTTGGAAAGGTAGAAACAGTTTAGCTATTTAGGTTTTATTTGTCATGCATGGGATGATGGAAGTCAGGTGCAACAGTACTTCCTTACATGTTTGTGACCAGCTTGGCACACGCCAAAGCTGACAGGTGGATTGGATTGTTGGTTCCCCTCATTAGGTAATTTTACTCTCAAATATTTACCTGGATGGTTTTCTATTTCCCAATAACAATCCTGTTTCAGAGCATTTACTATAATGTAGATCAAGTAAGTTACATTCAGATACATTATTCCTAAAAGTCTTCAGAAAATATAGCAATAATAGTCATTTAATATATTCCAGTTCACTTGCAGTTTTCTCTCACTCACACCTAATTCTCTGTCATTGTCAGTAAAGTCACGATTGCCATGTTGCCAAGTACATGTATGTGTTTCAACTTCCATACAACAAATCCTTGACCCTACATGTACCTATAAATTGGTGACCCCCATAGAATATTAGATTGGCAGAGCGGAAACATACTCAAGACTCCAGCTGTTTTACTTCCTTGTTCAAAGCTGTTTATACACATCTAGGTATCAAGCCACTGCACCATACAATAGCTCCACCAGTTTTCCCTTGTGAGTTCAAGCATCCTGAATTCACAGAAATGGCAGCCCACATAAGATTTTTTTGGGGGGGAGGGGTCAATATTCTAATTCTGTACACAGAATAAACATCACCCACATACAATTAACAGCCTGTAGTCACTCATTTTGTCATGACAGGTCCTAAAAACCGCAGTCAGAATACTTTTAGAATGTTTTTGGCACTATGTGAGCGTAAGAGTCATGGATCTGCATATGGCACACACACACACACCGTTGTTTATACACAAACTGGGCTGTTGGCAAACATCTGAACACTGGGACAAAAACAACGGCTTCAGTCTGGACAACACAATGGCTTCAAGAGATTGAATCCACAGTAAGTTTTCCCCGATGAAGAACTACAGTGCAGGAAACAGTGGCCAGAGTGAGATAACGGTGTCAACGTATATCTCTACAAGGCCCCATTTACTAGCCTACAATCAAACATTAATCAAAGATGGAGCAGTGTGCAGTGTGTGTGTGTGTAAGAGACCTAATTATGCAGTCTAGGATACACCTATCTGATGAACTGGTGGATTGTGCAAGGAAGCAGATCATACAGCAAGTGATTACAATAAATTCTGTGGTGCAGGCTAACTGGAAGCAGTTTAAATGTGATCACTGGCCTTTGGACAGGTCCATGGGACTTTCAAGTTCGGATGTCTACTGAGACAATGAATTGGACAACAAAGGAACCAATGAATTCCACAGGGGAGGAGCAGGACACTGTGTTCAATATCATCAGTGCATGTGCATGGATACTTACTGTGGCGCTCATTATACTTTTTAACCTACTGTGCCTCATCATTCTGTCCAGAGTGAAGGAGTTTCATGATGCTACCAAAATCTTTTTGAAGTCTATGACAGTGGGTGATCTGGTGTTAGGCCTTTTTTTCTATCTCCCAATGATTGGTGTTTCACTGGCAGGAAGGAAATGGCCGTTTGGTGGACTGTGTTTTGTTCAAGCATGGATGATTAGGCAAGGACTTCCAGCATACTCCTTGTCCTTACTCTTGGTGACCATAGATAGATATGTTGCAGTTGTCTATCCATTGAAGTATAAAAAAATACTGACTGGCAGACGAGCCAAAATTACTGTAATAACTGTCTGGCTTTTGACTAACATTTATTCATTAGTGTCATCAATCAAGGCCAACTGGAAGAGTGACTACAATCACAATCTATTTGTCTGTACCTTCGATGGTCCAGGAAATGAACTTGCTGCATTTCTACTGACCATACTCAGCATGGCTATTATACTTATCATCATCTTAATGTACTTGCGAATATTAATCATAGCTCGAAGTCAAGCTGTGATGATCGCTGCACAGCATCCACTGGTCACCATTACTGGTGAGTTACAATCCCCTCCACCAGTGAACAGAAAATCATTCACCACTATCTTCATAGTCACTATGACCCTCTTTGTGGGCTGGCTACCTTCCCTGGTTATGGGTTTAATGCGCAGATCAGACGAAATATCCCCTCAGTGGAGAGTGGCATCCCAGATAGTGCTTGCTTCAGTAAGCTGGCTCAATGTCATCATCTATTATGTGCGCAATCAAGCTTTTCGAGAAACAGGCCAGACTTTCCTGCGGAAGATTACTAGGAATTGTTGTGGACTTTGTAAGGAGAACAATAACAATTCTGGGCAAAGCTATTACACCTGCAGTGGATCTGGACAGGCCTAGCTATCTTACATCAGACTGAATTCCAGGGATAACATAACTTATTTACTGTTGCTCCAATCTCAGTCCACTACAAAATAGCCATTTTGATGACATCATCAGATCAAAAATAACAGTTCTGTGGTATGGAATAATGTAAATATTACCATTATAATACTGGATAGATGTAAAAACAATATTTTCCTAAGTCAAACTGTTGGAAATTATGCTGATTTAAAATACTCGGTAGCAGAGTGTGGAGCAGCAATCCTTAAGGCACAATCTACATGTACAAGGTAGTTTCTGTTTTATTGCATTTGAAGGTTTGATGAAGTCTGTACTATCACATTCTGGGGTTCATTATTTTGACTATGTGACTTCTAAATTTTGCTTAGGCTTGATCTTCACCTTAGCATTATTAACCTTATCCTCATGAGTGTATGAAAAATATTAAGACTTGAAGAGAAGGGCTGACAACTGCTAGTGCTAATAAATACATTATGTGCATTCATTAAAGACACTAACCTTACAATGATATGCGTAATCAGGGAATTAATAATTTACAGATATGCCTGACATATCTTCCAGTCTAGCAGTCACAGTCACAAATAAGAATGTTAGGACAAAATTAATAACAGATGACTAGAGACCTTCAGCTGAAATCTAGGTCTCCAGTAGCTTGAATTTGGAGTAATGGGTTCCACTTCTGTCTTTAGACCACTGGGGGGAGGGGAGAGAAACAAGACCATGTGTAAACTGGGAAGACTGGGGTAATTGGAACTAAACCTGAGCAGCACAGAGTTGTTCATGATATGACACCATCCTTTCTCTCCTCACATTACACAATGAATTTATCACTGACTAAACAATGTACAGTGACCATTGCAATACGCAATAAGCCTTTTGTGAGTTAAATATAAATAGAACCTGGTCCACTGAATTATCTGTTTGCACCTACACGTAACAATCTGAATTCCCCAGACTAAAGACACTGTTGCTATACCTTGTGATTTGGGGCAAGCTTCTGCATAGCAACCACCATCTCTGGAATGGACTAATTCCTTTGTGCCCTTATCATTGAGAACACTGTATTGGTGCAAGGCATCTCTTGTGCAATTAAGCAAAGCTTGCCCCAGATCATGAGTATAGCAACAGTATCTTTAGTACAGAGATTTCAAACTGTTGTGTTCATGTGAATTTAAAAAACTCAGTGTACCAGACTTTATTCACAAATAACTCTTCAAAACCTTGTTACAGGACATCTGAGCATTGTACTTATAAAACAATGGGGCTAATTATAGGACCCATGATAAACTGGTTACCATGAGATAACTAATGAGCTGCGTCGGATCAACAAAGAGAAAATGTGTCTGCAATAATCTTCTCTAAGTGCACATCATAAACTTATTGAATGTACCATATTTCCAGGTTTTAATAATAACATGTCTAAGATGAACACATAGACCTGAAGTATGATCTGCAATATTTCTGACCACCTTCAAAAACAAAAAGCTATCTAGTAGTGGACATGTGAACAGATAGGGCAATGGCACTTTCAAACCACTTAGATCATTGGATGACTTGTTTCTTTATGTTGTAATTTCTGTTGCAAATGTATGAGACCTTTGCAACTGTTGAACCTACAACAGAACATTCTCAGCAATAAATAATCTTGGGTAGATCGAGTGTCTTTGCTTATTGAGCCAATAAGCAAAATAGGCCTTTTGCCCTTTGTTATTATGGATACCCTGAATAAATGGGAAATGGCATTTTGTGTACGTGTAACAGCAAAATATGCATTAACACTTTTTACAGCATGAGGGGTCAGGGGTCTAAACTTTTTGGTGTGCATCCAGTCCATCTAACTGTATGCAATTAGACAAAAACACATTCACAATCATGGAAAATGTATCACATGTGCATCATTATTCTGGTTGAAGTGCGTGCCTCGATACAGTATGTGTTTTGCACAGTATATGGACACAGCATTAGGAAATGATGCCACATTTGGCAAGTTTTACATATCTTTGAATGTAGAGACATTCCGTAGCAGAGCTGGCTATTAGTTCTTTCCATTTGAACATACAAGAATGAAGTGTAAACAGGCATGAGTGACACAAACGCTCCGCCAAGCCCATGCCAATACCTGAAAATGTATGTTTTCTGATCAAAACAAGATTTGTCTTAAGCCATTTTGGTCTTTACCATATTTTTACTTTTAGCTGTATTTGAAGTTCCTACACAAAGCATTTCTTTTGTTCTGGTCACGGTGACCTTGACCTTTGACCTTTGAGATCAAAATGCAATGGGCTTTTCAGGACAACCAAGAGCAATTCTCAGAATGAAATGTTAAGTCCATATATGCAAAGCATTTCTCACGTTATTGCGCTGACAAGATTTCTATTGTGTTGGTTGTTTATCTTGACCTTCGACCTTTTGGCCCCAATGGCTTCCTAGATCACCTAGAGCAATCCACAAACCAATTTAAAGGTTATATACAAAAGTAATCCTCAAATTATTTCCTGTCAAGAATATTTCACACACATGCACACCAATGGAAGGACAAGGAGGAAACAATATGCCCCTTCAACTCCGTGGGGGCATGAATATACAGGGTAGGACCAAAGGTGCATGGCAATGCACATATGTACATGTACAATACACCAAGAATGCACAAATGGAAGCCCTTCATCAGTCTAAATGGAAACATGGTAAAAGGAAACTCATAAGTTACCAAGGCAATTTATGACTTATATTTTTTAAGTGATAACAATTATCGGTGAGAGCATTTTCATGAAACCAAACCTTTCAAACCCATTCTCTCATAGGAGTTCTGGTAATTTTATTTATGACCTAATTAGAGGAGTTATAGTTTTGGAAAAATGCCAAATTCAGCTGGTAGCCCCAGAGTTATGAGTCACCATTAATTGAATCTTGAGTCGTTTGACACTACCATCATGTAAAGTTAAGCAAGTTGAGTGGAGTCCCAAATCATCTGACCAATACTAGAACGCCAATTGAATCAAACCATGACCATTACCATTTCATTTAAAATGACCATTGTGATCCACTAATTTCTCACTACAAATGAAAATAAGTATAAAAAAGGATATGTACAAATTTTGTTACTGTTTTGACAAGAGAAAAAAGAACATTCCGGCATTTTGGTTAGTACCCACACTATTTATGCCCTGACTTGAACATTATTTACTACAACTTTTAGTTATCACTGTGTTATCACATCAGGTGCACTGTGACTCATTCAGTGGCCTATGGGGGAGGGATATGTTGCCCCCAAGGCATATTGATTGTTTTTTAGGAATTGAAAGTGCCAGTATTTTGTAAATGATTGTTTGGGACTAATTCTGGGCACTTTCTGTAGCAATGATGTCATGTAAATTAGCAAAGAATGGCAACGGGAGAATTTGCCAGAATTGTTTTCATGTACTTCTTGAACACATTGAACGCCACTGATAAAAGAGTTAATGAATGTTACTTTTAGATATCAGCTCTACAAACAGAAATCTCCTTCAATGAAATGACCTTCAGTTCTGGGTAATAACAGCAGATAAAGTACAAAGGATGGTATTTGCAATTTCTTGTGCAAGTAAATGATGAAAATACCGTTGAAAAGACAATCACTACAACAAAGATGTTTAAGTTTCAATCATCTGTAATGAACTTGTGTGATATTACCAATGTCAAAATTCAGGCACATACCACCACAGCACTGAAAATTCGGCATGGCCACCACAATAAAGATGTTTAAGTTTCTGTCATCTCCAATGATGCTTGTGCAGCATTTCTAATATTGACTTTCAGGCACATCAAAGATACAAGGTTCCTCTTTATCTGATGTCTTCACTTGCGAGATGTAAGTATTGACTTACAGGTAAACAACCTGAGACGTGGTCACTAAAATTCGGAATGGGGCTGTCTCATAATCAGATTTGAAAAGGCAAGACAAACCCTAATTGAACAATATGACTAAACTCAGTAAACGCTCACAGAAAACAACACAAACTTGGACAGAAAAGTGCCAGCTGGTGAAGCACAGGAACAAGTTGCAAGCAATGTCTTTTTTCACTGGAAATTAACATCATTCCACTGGGACTTAGTCCCAAATTTTACCTGAGAAAGTCCCAATCACATTTTGTTTATTCTCCTCTCCTGTACAGTCCTAAAAAGCCACTCATACAATAGACTCTGAGTCCAGGGCCCAATTTCACAGAGAAGCTTAACAGCTAGCAAAAAAGTTGTGCTAACCAAAGCAGAAATTTTGCTAACTGTAAGCACTATTTCATGGCAGTGCTTGGCGTGGTTGTGCTCACAGTTACAATTACATTTGTTTGGTCACTACATTAAGCAAATTCTTCTTCCCTGATAAGTGTGACTTTTGCCATGCTTACAATCTCCATGAAATATAGAGCCTCTTTTAGTGTAAAGTCCTAGGCTTAGCAGCACCGTTGGACTCTACAAATCCCAAATGCCATCTCCAAAAACACTTCCACGATCAGTCACAATTATAGGGTATTTCATTCAAAATTACATGCATGATCACAAAATATGAATAATCTTGCATGCAGGAATCTGAATGTTGCACCCCTTAAACTGGATGCCCTCAATAATGACCAGTGTTTTAGAGAATCTACTGTACAGTCCAAGGAGATTGTATTATTGTCACAATTATCACTGTGGCACCCCACCCCACGTAGTCATGCCTACATCTGGTAAATCACAACACGTTTCCCCTGTGCCTACGTATGATAACACTGCAGTAATGGATTCTAATTTGGGTTGCTGGATTAATTAGTCTATGCTCTACTTGATTTGAAATGACACATAATCTGTCAGGTCAATGACAACTAGAAAGTGGGTGGCCAATGACTAATACACTCTGCAGATGAAGGTCCTCTGTGCATTGAAATGAAAATGGCAAATCGAAATTGCATGTAGTCTTGTAACGGTGCCAGTGATCGTCACATAAAGCAACCAGGGTCATAACCCTCCATCCTGAGTTCCAGGAAAGGCTTCAAAGTAGGAATTGAGAAATATTAACACCACCAAATTGTAGTAGTTCCATCTTTCAAATCAATAAGCATAACAATTGTCTTGCTCAGTTTCCAGCAGTGAAACAATAGATTTTATGGAAACTTAAAGAAATTTAAAACATTCAGGCTTTGTGTATCTACAAAGTTTCTGGCCAGTAGGAAAATTAGTTGAATTTCTGACTACTGGTATTTCACTATGTCTACAACCAGTGGTATAGCCAAGGGGAGGGAAGGGGGTAACTTCCCCTTGGGAACTCTCTCCTTTCTCCCCCCTTGTCCCCCTCTCAGAAGAGCCGGGCAATGCCACTCTATATGAATCTGTACTTGTGCCTATATACAGTGTCACTGAAAACCTTTCTTACTCAAATAGTACAATGTAAATTATCCAAACATCCAAAAAACATCTATCACATTGATGAATGATTGCAACAAATGAAAACAAAACAAAGCATGGCAGTTAGAGGATGGATTGAACCTGGGGCGCTTTTTTAATTTGAGGGGGGAAATGTTCTGTATTCCCTTTTTTTGACCGACTACTTCAGCAAACTAATGCCCTGTTGCTCATAAATTCTGTGCAAAATAAATTACAAGATCTTCAATTTAACGTAAAAAATGCAACTGTGATCTTAATTTTTCACAAAGCAGTTTACATGAAACAAGTCTGAGGAATGAAAACTGCAGTAAATCTTATACCCCATGATCAGTCAATCTTGTGAAAGTATGGCCAAAGTTAAATGGAAATTCCTAAAAAGGAAATTACAAACTGCATAAGATGGTGGTTTTTCAACTGCAATGATAAAGGAGAAGTGACAAACACTGAGAAAATCAGCTGATTCACGAAAAAGCTGAGTGCAAGTGCACTCTTTGCCATGAAGAATTCACTCTGCACATCTGTTAGATGTAACTTGACAGTATCAGAGCTGTTTTTATACAGTTGATTTTGGGGGTTCAAGAATTCACATTGAATGTCATTCTGAGAACTTGTACTTTCCTCAACCCTGTGACTAACACCGAGTTCCGCTTTACAGGCTTCTGAAGTCATGAATTATCTGAATCACACATTTTTAAAAAATCTTAGCTATTTCCTAGTTTTAATACTTTCACGTTATGCAGGAGTAGCTCCCCCTGCATTTTCCCTTTCACATGTATTTCCCCATCCCCATATTGGTCTGTTAAGACAGTGGACCCCCAGGAAAAATACACAACAGCCCCCCCCCTTGATTAGTAGAAGCGCTGCCTCACAGCCCTAGCCTTGTCCAAGGTGGTCTCTGCATATTCCTGTCAAAGGGCAAAACATGCAAACCAAGCCACTGTGTACTATACCTACTGCAATATGGTACAATGGCAAACCAAAAGGACAAGATAAGTACACATGCTATGCATACAGTATGCACATGTATGGTACATTCACTACTGTGTTGGCTATTCTCTCTCCTTCAATTTGTTTTTGTCAATTATGTTTCAGTTGATTTCTTGCAACTTCCTCGAAAATCCTGTTTCCCGTCAATCTCCACAGATTTTTTTCCACATGGAGTTCCTTTATTCTCTACCTGATAGGTATGCCAATTTTCCGGGTCACAACATTTTAAAACATGCTGAACATGCATGCTATCATGCTGCTTATCCAATAAATCAATTGTGTATTTGCTCTCGTCATTTAAGAAAACTAAGTGATTCAATGATTTTCACTGTGTTAAAATTTCACGGTTCAGCAAGATCAATAAAAAACAAACTGGACGACTTTCAATTGACACTTAGTACAGCTGGGAATGACGTTGCAGCTATTACAGAGACTTGGCTTAATGATGCATCCACTCAAACGGCAAATGTTAGTGGCTTTCGAATGTTTGAGAAATGTTGAGCAAACAGGTGAGGTGGCAGAGTAGCTTTAAATGTTGGCAATCATTTTAATGTGCAATTGTTACCCGACACACTTGTGATTTTGAATGTTTGTGGGTAAAAAACAGTTTACAATTTTCCCAACACTCACTTAATAATCTATAAATTGGTATGGTGTATTTTCCTCCTAGCGCAATATACAAACAAGATCTTATTGAGCATATTTGTTGTGTAGTGGATAACATACGAAGCGATTATATGTCAGCAATCATAATTTTATTGGGTGATTTTAATGATCTAATTTGCAGTAGTATTGAAAATGATTTGGCAATGACTCAATTACTTTCATCCCCAACTTGGGAAACCGCTATATTGGACAAAGTGTTCACAAATTATCCTGTCTTGTTCCAGAAAATTGGGCAGTTAGCACCGGTATAAGTGATCATTGTTGTGTTAGCACCTGTACAAGTGATCATTGTTGTGTTAGCACCTGTACAAGTGATCATTGTTGTGTTAGCACCTGTACAAGTGATCATTGTTGTGTTAGCACCTGTACAAGTGATCATTGTTGTGTTAGCACCGGTACAAGTGATCATTGTTGTGTTAGCACTGAATTTGTATGTCAACTTCCTAAACATACCAAGAAACGAATTATTACTCGCCCATATAAAGATTCCTCAGTTTGACCCTTTGGTCGATGGATTATCGATTATGACCGGCAAAAATCCATGTTAAATTTATCAATTTCAGATCAGGTTCAAAAATATTTGAGTGATCTTACTAATATGTACAAGTTTTATTTTCCTGAAAATACATTCATTAGGCATGCTAAAGATTAACCCTGGATTACACCAGCTATTAAACAATTGATGCAAGAATGGAAAAAAGCGTTCGACAATAGGCAATTGAACCCCAGTAAATGAAGATTGTTACGTAATAAAGTTCAACGTTCCATCAATGAGCAGAAATCAAGATATCAAAATGATTTGATTGCATTATTTCAATCTAATAATTCTAGTAAATGGCATCAGTATTTAAAAAACATTGGCAATCATAACTTCACACCTAATATTGATTTACGTCTCTTTTTGGAGTCTTTGCTGATCCTGGGGAGGTTCTTGAACGAATTAATGATCATTTTGCTAGTATTTGTAATCAGCTACCTGCTTTATATAACATGCAACTATCACGTTATCTACCATCTAAACCACCACCTGCAATATATCACTATCAAGTTTTAAAAAAACTTGACAGCCTTAACTCATCAAAAGCTGGTCATCCTTTGGATTTACCTGTTAAGTTAATCAAAGAATCCTCTCTTGAAATTGCCGGCCCACTGACATATTTGTTTAATAACTGTGTTAGAGAAGGAATATTTCCTGACCTCTGGAAAACAGCTACAGTGGTTCCTGTACCAAAAGGAGAAAATATATCTTCCCTGGATCAGCTGAGACCAATTGCACTCACTCCTATCTTTGCTTTTTATAGCTACAGGATATTAAAGCAAACTTGGATATTAAACAATATGGAAATATGACGGGTTGTAGCACAACGCATTATCTTGTAGATTTATTGAATTTCATTATTGGGGGCTTGATAAGCCGGCTCATTATGCCCAATTGTGTACAATTGATTTTACAAAAGCTTTTGATCGGGTCAATCATACAATTGTAATTCAAAAATTAATAGATTTTGGAGTTAGGCCGTCCACAATTGTGCCCATCATTTGCAGCTTTCTTACAGCACGTACTCAAAACACTAAATTAAACGGACAGTTTTCTTCTATTCGGACAATTACATGTGGGGGTCCACAGGGTACAAAATTGGGTCCAATTTTATCTTTTATTCTTGTTAATGATGTTGCAATCAATTGCTGCAGTCGATGGAAATACGTGGATGACCTGACTCTGGGAGAAGTCATTAAAGTTGGAAATCAATCACAAATGCAGTTGTATCTTCATAACCTTTCTCGATGGTGTCAGCAAAATGATGTGTTACCTAAACCATCTAAATGTCAGAGTATGACTATTAGTTTTTTAAAACATCATGTACCAACATCTGCACTTTCAATTAATGGGATATACTTAAATCAGGTTTAACATTTAAAATTGTTGGGAATCACCATACAGAGTCATTTAAAGTGGAATTTGCCTATTACAGAAATAACTTCGAAAGCTTCTTGGAAACTATACATATTGCATAATCTTATGAAAGCTGGTGTTCCCATAACACATATGGTTATAGCCTATATTTCTTATGTCAGACCTATACTGGAATATGTATGTCCAGTCTGGCACTCATCTATTACTAAAGAGCAAATTTATTTAATTGAAAGGGTTCAAAAACGTTCCTGTCAAATAATTTTGGGACATCAGTAAAATAATTATAAGGATTCTTTGATATACGTGGATTTACACGAGTTACGAGTTAGATGGTCTAATTTGTTTATTAATTCATTTTAGGCCCGTTGGGGCTTCAAATAGTTTATTGCCGCTAGGCTGGGTTGCTGGAGTAAATTCCCCCGCTGACCACACAGGCGCTGGATTTACGACCCAGCTGTTTGGTTATAGGCAGAACCAATGTGTGTGCTGGTCACTTTTGTCTGAGCAGTTTGCCAGGTCGGTTCGTTCGGTTTATTGTGGGATAAATAATCAGTGTTGTTGTAAATTTGCAAAGCCCACTGCCTCCCCTTCATGCCGCCAAAGCGAAGGTCCATGCGATTTTTTTATGTCCACCTTTGAGACCCAGTCTTGAAGCTTTTCTTGTTTGGTTGCCGAATTGCTCGGAGCCGGAAGGGGAATTTTCCTCCTGTTTCTCCTCATGCAGGCTGATTGAAAAAAGTCAGAGCACTATAAACAAGCCATTGAGGTTTTCAGGAGTTTTTCGCCCTTCCCTGGATGGGATCCTTGGCTTTTAATGGAGGAATTTCATTCTTATCACCGTCATGGGCCTTAGGATTATGAATCAATATAGCTATATAAAACCTATTCAATCAACGAATTCTTACATACATGGAATTATTAGGAAGTCTGTGTAATGTTTATGGTTCACTTTGCAGTTATAACCCAGATGGAATGGGTAGTCTACATTCGGGTACGTACGGGCGTGACGTGAATAATGTCTATTCTGCGGATTACGCTTCGACCGGGAATGATTATGCTAGTACTTACTGCTAAACCCGATGTTATGTTTCGACCGGACTTGCTTTAATAATCGATTTTACGTCTTGTGGCTTACACTTCGACCGGGGACTATTTGCTGCATTGATTTACAATCTATTCTGTTGTCTCGTGGCTTACGCTTCGACCGGAGACTGATCATGCTTAAGTGTCTTATACTGTTGCCCCGCGGATTACGCTTCGACCGGGGACTTGCCATGTTTAATTGTCTGATACTGTTGTCCCGCGGATTACGCTTCGACCGGGGACTTGCCATGCTTAATTGTCTTATACTGTTGTCTCGCGGCTCACACTTCGACGGGGGACTTGTCTCGCAGCTTACGCTTCGACCGGAGACCGGCTATGTTTAAATGTCTTATTCTGTTGTCTCGCGGCTTACGCTTCGACTGGGGACTTGATAAGTGCAGCCAGTTACTGTCCGCGGATTACGCTTTGACCGGGACTTGATAAGTGCAGCCAGTTACTGTCCGCGGATTACGCTTTGACCGGGACTTGATAAGTGCAGCCAGTTACCGTCCGCGGATTACGCTTCTACCGGGACTTGCTTAGTTTAGCTTATTTACAATGTTGTCTTGCGGTTTACGCTTCGACCGGGGATATGCTAAACTATCACTTACATAAAATGCTATTGGTTATCGATCTGGAATTAAAACTGCTCTGGCTGTACGATAACAACAGAATTAAACTTGCGCTGGTGTAAGATTTCATTCATTTTGTGTCTGACATATGCGGCAATAAATTTGGCAGGAAATTGTTTGAATCTGACAGGTTCTGCAAAATGCTCCCACCATGGCAAGAAAATGGTTATCAACTCAGAACTCAGTATTCTTTGCAGGCCAGTGTCAACACATTATTTCTTGTCAGACTGAATGTCACTGTGTATGTATTAAGGTAAGGCCACATTAAAAAAAGGTTAGCATCATTTTTTTTTTTTTTTTACTTTGGTATGTATGCTTATCTGGCCTGCTGCAACCATGGACTGAAAGCACCATGTTCACTTCAGACTCATGCACAGAAGTGCACAGGGCATTGTGTGTATGTACTCAGGTTGCATGTTGTGCATGCACAAGGTTGTGTGGGCATTGTAAAAACTACAGGGGCTGGCTAAGGACATTGGAAAAGACAACTTTTAAAGAAAAAAAAATGCGGCAAGAATTTTAGAGGCGGGCGCCAATGCTGAACTAATTATATTTTTTATGTGGCCTTATGGTTAATTAACTTATGCCTGTGACATCATGCTACTGTTTTGCTGCTTCTTATTTTGCACAAATGGAGCAAAAGATGCGATACTCCTCCATTCTTTTGGACAGGATTGCTTCTATCACTCTATTTATACTAAATCCTGGAGTGATAATGGGGAAAATACACACTAGTAATAATAAATGACAATGTTAAATTCCAATTTTAATACATTTGTTTAATCGAGTTTTATATGCACAGATATACAAAGGCTTTTACACAACTGCTTCACAAATAAACACCGCAATATTTCTAAAAGGAATGAAATACCTGCATTTTGTTGAGCTGTTAATGGTCTAAGCTAGTGGACACATTTGTTGCTCCTTGCTGGCAGTAATGCTGAAGATTAATATTGTACAGTCTATTAATGCCGCATGGGTCTCCATGTTGCAGTAACAATGCAGATACCTCAGCGCAGCCTGTTCACACATTCTTTGATTAGGGAACTCCTCAGCATTTTGGAATTAATTTACTGGCCATGGGGGTAATTTCCAAAACAAGTCCAAAAAACAAAGTTATGGAATGTACCTCCTAGAAACTTGCTGTAGTTTTCAAGTTCCTCTCAATTTCATAAGCAAATCTTTGAGTAGTTTAGGTCATCCTTCTTAAAATGTTCAATAACATTCAATGACAAAACAGTCCAACCTTTATTTTTTATTGTTATTCACAGTTCTGTGTTTGGAATGTAAAAAAAATTTGAAACCTTAATTTTTAGGGTTACTCATAAACTTTGAAATTGACAAGCGTGTATAAAAGGCTCAGTCCAGATCTGATGTATTACAAGTACAGTGATGATTAGACAAAGCTTTCACTCAGAGCCATTTTGTGCAGATAAAAGAAAAGCTTCAAGTAGGCTACATCGGAAGAAGAAATAATGAAGTTCATATGCCACTTGATATATTAAGTGGCATATGATGTTTAAACATGTGTTGCGTGACCATGCTTAGGCCCCCATGAGCTCACATTGAGTGTTATTATGTGAATAGGCAGGGATGACTTTTATGCAAACATAATTGTAATTGTTGTATCATTTTGACGTCAATGTTTCAACGTGAAGTAAAAAGTGCAATCTTCACAGGCCAATATAAAATCTACAAAGCCAAGGATCACGCAATACAACACTGACTGTCACTTTGTGGAATACTGAACTTGATGTACAGTGCAACAGGCATAAACAGCTCTAGTTGTATTCTGTAATGTGTGTTATAATTGTTTTTGCACCATTTTTTGTAAAGTTTTGTACTCTGATGATCTCCATTCTGGCTGTTGGACAGGTTGAAGTAACCTCAAACACCTGTTTCTGTTTTTTACCACCAAAAAGGGAGGGGATGATTAACCGGGTAACTCTTCCCCCCTTCCAAGTACAAAAAGCGGAGGTAATGGGATGGATATCACAACCTTGAATTCTAGCATGTGTCATTTCCCCTTAGTTTACTCAGACATGTAAGCATGCCAGCATACACTAAGACTGTTTAAGAATGGACGAAGCCAAGTCCAATGTTATTCCAAATATGGTGCGTCATTACTTATTGAGATTCTGTTACACGTTTTTGGCCTTCAAGAAGCCACAATGACCAGATGTCACTTGTGGGGTTGTTGTGTCACTCGTCAATCTTTACTCATACAGAGCACATTGCATGCATTATGCTTGACATGTAATGTAAAGAGAAGTAAACCCATCATGGTGGTTGGTCTTCATGGACGATACATGACAAAGTTCATAGTCAATGCTTATGTAAATTAGATCTATACACATTACACTGTATTAGTTTTGTATATTTTACATATGCTTCCTCGAATTGTTTTTTTTGTTTCTGTGACTATTGACCTTCTGTCATAACTACTTGGGACAATGTCCTTTTGAAATATTTGGTGATTTCCTACCAGCTCTTTATATCACTAACACTTTCAATGCCACACTTGTACACAATGGATTGCACTTCCTCATGCTCATAGTGAAATAGCCCACTCCCAACTTCCTGGATTTTTAACCACATGCAAGGACAAGTAATTAGACGGTGACTCTGGCGTGTGGCCTACTGTGCGTAGTCTATTCTTTATCATCATTTAACTGCTGATGACACAGGCCAATTCTGTGAACTGTTTTTTTTTCGGTCAATATGACTGGTAATTCACAGTGTTAGTGAAATAGGCAGTTTATTATCAACTGCTAACTGGATTGTATCTTGCTCCTGAATGCAATTGAAACACACTGTATTCAGTCAGCTTATGGTGGAGTGACTACACAGGACATCAGTGACTTGTTGATGGCAGGCAAGTACATGTACATTTAGATAAGTGACGCACTGAATACTGCAGGACCATCGTTTATCTAACTATGATCTAACCTCTGTGATCAATCATGCTTTTCATTCTGGCAGGTGTCACAGTAATGAATGTATCACCAAAGAAAAGACACTGGCACCTCCTCCATGCAACTAAAAAGAATACAAATGACAGAGATGTGAAAGATGTTTGTATGTAATAGCCACCCAAGCTATCAATATGTGCATCTCAGGCCCTAACACCACCAATTTCACTGTAGAGGCATCAGACGATATCTTCATGGACATCCTTAGTGTATGTATTTGGACATTAACCACATTACTCATCCTGTTTCTCAACTCCATGTGCCTTATCCTGCTCCACAAAGTGAAGGGTTTCAGTGAGGCAACCATTGTTTTCTTAAAGTCCATGACCATAGGTGATCTGATCCTGGGCTTGTGTTTCTACTTGCCAACAGTTGGAGTTTTCCTCAATGATAGGAGGTGGCCATATGGCAATATCTGCTGTTATATCCAGGCATGGGTGATAAGAACAGTATTACCGTTGAGTGGTGCATCTGTGCTGCTTGTCACTATTGATCGATACATTGCCATTGTGTATCCAATGCAATATGAGACATGGTTATCACTAAGGAGGGCACGAATCATCACATGCAGTGTCTGGACAATAGCAAACTTCTATGGTCTTCTTACATCAATTTTAGCAAACTGGATGCAGTGCTTCAGTCAACACTATCTTATCTGCACTATTGGAGAGTTCAACCACAGCAAAGCCGTGATAACACTGATTGTGATAGGAGTGGGGACTTTCCTTGTAATAACAGTCATGTATATCAGGATTCTACTGATTGCACAGAAACATGCCTCCCAAATTGCTAAGCATCGTCCCAGTGTCACCAGCATGGCCAGTGCCACTGATGTGCCCTCTCCTTCTCCCAACAGAAAATCTTTCACAACTGTCTTTATTATAACGATGACTCTACTCATTGGTTGGTTACCGTCAGTCATCTTGGGACTGATCAATGTTGAAACACCATCAATACCACTTGTTATTGCCACTCAGATACCACTAGCATCAGTAAGCTGGTTAAATGTGATTGTGTATTACACACGCAATCAAGCCTTCCAGGAAGCTGCCCAAGAACTTCATTTACAATTAATACAATACTGTAAAGGATGCTGCAAACAGTAATTGTCTCATTGAAGGCACATAAGCCTTGTGTAGTTAGATGACCACATAATCCCAGCAATCATGATTCCTCTACCTGGCAGATCTGCTTAAGTAGTTAGTTAGTTTGCCACCAAGTCAATGAGTCACACCTAGTGTTATAAAATTGGCATGGGTAATTCCCAACAAGTTACATTTAGTTTTTGTACAGGCATCAGTGACTTGAAAATTAACACTATTGTAGTGGGATTCTCAGATGACATTCAAGTTCTAGTAATAAATCATTTGAATGCTAACCTAGATATCCCATCCATCAACTGTTTGTATCAAATGACCTTTTGAATTCACTGTCACTGCAAATGTAATTACCTGAAACATCATACCAGACCTTTATCAAGTAGCCTTGGCCCTAGTTATGCAATTGGTAGAGATAGTATGATAAGAAGCTCATATGTATGTTGACAAAGTTCATTTGTAAATTTGCATTTAAGTTCAATCTTAAAAGATTACTATTGACAAAGTAGTTATCTGATTCTGAGGAATCTGAGATCTGCAAATACCTGCTCTTTACGCAGTATAAAGTGGGCATGTGTACATGTACATGTTGATTTGAAGAAACTGTAGACAATATGGTATTGAAGTTTGGCAAGGTGTACGCCTTACAACACATTTGAACACAAGCTTGACTGTACACAGCAACATGGCAGTAGGCTCAGAAATTATGCAAGGTATAAAATGGCTATTCAACATGTATCCCTCATCAGCAATTCGGAACTAAAACTAAGTTACTCTTATCCAAACCAAATATCCTACAAGCCTCTATACAAACCTCTTCAAAATATCAACATTTACTATGTTGTGCTGTGTTTGTGAGTTTCAAGTATACCGTTCTTCAGGCTAAGGTAACCCAAATATTTCTAAATTAAATTTTTTAAATCAATTCTGCCAATGACCAATTGTAACAAATAAATAAAAGGTTCTTGGGAAAAAAACAGTCACTTTTTTTGAATTTGATTTACATTTACAACCCTGAAATTAATTCAGAGAAAACAGTTTTCACAGATAACAGATTATCTCCATTTTATATTTAACACTACTTGAAAATACCATAGAATCAATTTTCCCTGGAATAGGGAAGTGTTGAGTGGTGCTTACAACACACTGAAGAAACTACATTCAACAACCACAGCAAGTTGATTCTGCCAAAAAGTGGAGTCACAATTCCGAATACTGAATTATTCTCATTATCATTTTTGGTCATGTGATCAGAACCCAAAACATTTTTGTTTGGCGGTTTATTCATCAGCAAGTTTGAACAAGCTTCATCAAGAGACTTTTGAAATGACAACACACATACTATAACCTGACACCACTGATCAGCATTAGTGACTGGCTTCCAGGTAATTCAAATTAATGAACAGAGAAGGAAGAATGTACATGTATGTTTTACCTTTTCCTCAGGCATCCTCTCCCGCACAGTCTGTATGAATTCTTTCATCTTGTCTTCATCCATATTGGTGTACCTCAGCAAAACATGGGCAAACTCAGCCTCAGATATGGTAGGCATTCCCTTAGAAAACTCATAGAAGTAACCAGCAAGTCAAGGGAAATTTACTTCATATGCACATTCTAACAAACTAAATTGAGATGTTCTACAACTAGATTATTACAAAAAGCTACCAAAATTATGTCTCAAGGTTGTTTTGGTTGTAAACATTCAGGGTCCTTTCCGGAAAAGTGTATTCTAGGCAAATTTGGATTTGGGTTTAAATGGAATATTAAAACCCCAGTAAATTAGAAATTCATTACAAAGAAATATACTTTCAAAATAAAACTGTAGAGACTGATTACTGTATAAGGGCACCCTTTTTAAATTCTAGGGTGGTCATTTAAAACTGACCCTGTTCTTGGCTCCTGACCTCACAAAGAGTTTTTTTTTTCGTTCCGACCTTGCTAAGAGGACTGTCTATACAAAACAGTAGGGAGTGATGACCTGTACAAATACAGTACTGAAAATGTACATGTGCAATATATTACCTAGACATCAATGCCATGACAGTCAAAATCCATGGAACAGCATCAATACCAGAGAGCGATACTGTATTGCACCCAATGCACACATACAAGCATGTATATCGGGTGTCACAGGAAAAACAAAAACATCCATGCATACGCTTTACACACACGAACACCATATGGTGTCCTGACACTAACTCCAACGAGGTATTGTGTTGTGTACCAATAAAAATATTTCTCTGTTCTCAGCTAGAAACAAAGACACTCAAGGTACTCATTATAAAATCAAGTGACAGGTATACATAGCACACTTTGCCTGGTTTAGTCAGTCATCTATATGGCAGCAGCATGGATTTTTTTTTTTTTTGACTGACCAACCCTCCCTCAATTGAAATAAAGATATGACAACCATAGATTATAAAAGGGTGCCCTAATGAACATACTTGTGGTTGTCAGATCCTACTCAGTAAATGCACATTGTCAAGGGCTCAACCTTTTGGGGGAGAGCAGAGTCATGCAGCTGCTTGTTGTTCAAAAGATAACAATAACCAAAACAATATCCATACATTAAATGGCTTTCAAACATTTCTGCAAGCTGCCAGAAAACCTTCTTTTTCAAGATTTTTCTTTTTGCATTTTCTTTTTTTTTTAACTTTCATTTTTCTCCCTAGTCGCATAGGTATTGTACATGTCTTTTTCCAAACAGCACTTTGTCCCCTTGTAAATCTCTAATCTTTAAACTTCAACCAAATTAAGATGTCACACTGACGATATGCACAGCATACTGATCACAAGTCAAAATTAAATGTTTTTAAACACTGATTTCTTGACGACCAACATCTCTGAAAGTACTTGTCTGATTAAGTTGAAAGTTTGTATGTATGTTAAGTGTGACGTGTTGTAGGTGAAAATTGAGATGATGCGATGATGTTGCCATCACTTTGTTTTTAATGAATATTGTTTTATTTAGTTTGTTTTGTAAACAAGGTATGCTTAAAATTCTCTTTGTAAGACCTTTGTGAGGCAAAGCAGATGTGCGCCCTTTTCAGAAAATTTGTGAAATGATGTTGACATTATCAAATAAACGAATTGTGTTTCTGCGTATACAAGAAACCTAATCATCTTGAAACTTGGTGGAAAGATATGTCTTCTACATTGGAACATCATGATTTTTTATGATTTTTTGATATTCATGTTTCCTAATACTTTCTTCGTGTAATACCTTTTGGGCATAATTACAAGTCAGATTAATTTGACACTTAACAAATATATTCCTTAAAGTTTCAAAGTATCAATTACAATTCATTCGATGATGACGTTATCAGTAATTTTATACAGATTTTTACATTTTTAACCGACCTCCATTGATTTAATACCTGTTTTTCCTTACGGTGAATCCTCTCAATATGAAGTTCAATCATCATCAAATTTTTTTAGAGTAAAAAGTTATTAATAAATTCAGCATGTCAAGTGATGTTGCAATTATTGTGTACTTTTTTTGGCCAGTTATCAAATTTCTTCGATCTGTCATAGAATACATGCAGGCATTTCTCTAACTTGCCATGCCAACCAAGTAGGCAGGCTTTCCTTGTGCTTTTTTTTGTGTTAGTACTGTGTATGCTAGATGACAGACACATGCAAATATACTCACTGTAATTGTCATTATCACTGCTAAACTTGATTTTTGCAATAGCCTGCTCACCGGTCTTCCGCACGGTACAATTCATCGTTTGCAACTTGTAGAGAACGCTGCCGCACGTCTTCTAACGAGCACCAAAAGAACAGCTCACATAACTCCCATTCTCAACAAACTACATTGGTTACCCATCAAATACAGAATTCAGTTCAAGATCCTCCTTTTCACACTCAAGACACTCCACGGCTCTAGTCCCCTTTATCTTGCAAACATGCTGCAACTCCGCTCTGTCAGGCCGGGTCTGAGGTCAACAAGTAATACCCTAGTTGTTCCCCGGACTCGGCTGGCCAGTGCCGGAGACAGGGCTTTTTCTACAATTGCACCACGCTTATGGAACTCACTCCCGGTTCATCTAAGACAAGAACATGACATCAAGCAATTTCAGCATCATCTCAAAACATTCTTCTTCTCACAAGCTTTTTCACTATGAATGCACAATTGAGTTTTTCATTTTTCCACTAAGACCGGCGCCTCTAAATGCTTTGCAGATATAGTGCGCCTTATAAATGCTTTATTATTATTATTATGGAGACGATTTTTCCTTGGGGTCGGCATGCTTCAGTAAAGCCACCATTCATTTTGGGTACTGCTTTCTTTTGGCCTTCTTAAATAAATGGATAATGTTTTTCCCCCAAAGAACCCTACTCTAATGCATTTTGGCCACTTTGAACATGTATGTACATCTCTTACTACAAGTCCCTGTGCAAGGGCAGAGCTGGAGGGGGGAGAGAACAAACAGGGACTAGCCCACCCCCCACGATGAGGATTTGTTTTCAAAATGAAGATATTAAATGTCTGATCATGCAGGTTATTTTGAAATTCTTTCTGAGCAGCTGCTTAATTGTGAGTTAATGCAAAAATGCACTGGGGGTACTGCTTTACTTATTCCCCCCCAAAAGAAGGAAATTTGATCTGAATCCAGCTGGTCCCTGTGTGGCTTGGACAAATTTTAGATGTCATCTGATGTAATGAAATCACAATCAATACATCAAACACACTAAAGTTTTGATTTTTGAAGGCTTATAGGTCTGTTACTTCCAGACAATGAAAAAACTTTGTACTTATACACTGTCATGACATCATATAATTCTTTATTAAACTGTGTCATTTTCAATGTTTTATTCTTTTTGTAGACTTATCTCCCAAATCAAAAAGTGTTCTCAAGAACCTTTTGAAGACCTTTTTGAAGCAAAGTAGACATGCATACTATATAGAAAGTTGTGTGATGTCAAGATCACATCACTGAAATAGCAAAGTTTTGTTTTGCATATTGGGGAACATGTGACCATTTTGAGACTCTGTAGGAAGATCTTGCATGTATTGTTTGTGTGTAAATAAAAAAAAATGTCATGACCATACCACCACTTGATTTTTAAGCAACTTTTTAATATTGATTTGTTCTATGATAATGATCCATCAAAAGCCCCAAAAGGAATAAAAAGAGAGTCTGAATGCGTGCTGCATTGGTGAGGGCATGCCATGCGCTCTGTTCAGTGAAGGTGAAGAAATGTAATCATTACAATTTTGTCTGTGCACAGCATAGATAATTAACACACATTTTATGCACAATTAGCTCAGTATTCCTTATACTTCAGCTTGCTGCCACTGTTAGTTTACAAAGTTGAGATCTAGAGTCCTTAAATTCTGCTATCCCATTGACAATATCTACGATATAAAGTTAGGAAGTCCTCCTCTGAACACATAGTAGGTACATATAAACTCAATAATCCCGGACACCATTGTTGGGACACACGGCAACTCCCCCAGTCCATATTATCATTTCGAGCTGGAGTGCAGATTGTGCAGTGAGACCCAACATTGAGAGCGGGCCCAAAACGAGATTTGGCCACAACTGTGGTGTCATTATCGGAAAATTGTATGCAATGTAATTGTTATTGTGGTTACTGTAACTGAATATTCAAATAAAAGTGCAAGTTAGGTGCTGATAAGAAGAGAGAGCTTTTTATTTGAGCCTTCTGTTTGTAAACATCAATGCATGGATTTTGATCTGCTTGTTGAAATTAGGCATGTATGATAAAAACGGACTTATGGACAGGTGTTCACTGCACTGGAAATAGCATGGTACTGATTGTTCCTGGGAACATTTTGAGTCCTTGGGCACATTTACTTCTTGAAAACAAATTATTGCAGCATTTTGCTTTCTGCTGAAGTAGGAACATTTAAATTACTATAAACAAACGGACAGATGAAATTCACTAAAAAAGTACACGTATATAGAATACAAACTGAACTTCAACATTCAAAGGATATCTCTAGTTCGAGCACCTCTGCCTGTAAGTTGTCCATAAACCTGTTGACATCAATTAAAACAGAAAAATGCACTTTAAAATGCTCAACCTCAAGTCCTGTAAAGTCCATCACAATTTATTTAGTCTCAAGTCACAAGTCATTCAAACAAGTACTGATTGTTACTATTCTATTAATCCTGTATATCTTGCAACTGGCTGGAGATCTGACTTACATGTATAACCAACCTAAATGTATTTCTGCTGATGCACTGCCAGACTTATGGCCTCAAATAAAGGTGGTATAAACCCTTTGTGTTTGCTATAATTTGTCAAAATTGGTCTATTTGGCGGTTTATTTACTGTTTTTTACTATTCCATGGACTTGTGTCATTTTTTGTGTTCACTGCTTTGAGAACAAGCCAAGAAAAATGCTATTCATTTTCACACTCAAAGCACAGCTCATATAATTTATCTTGCAAAATAATCTATGGGCCACAGGATGTTTTCGAGTGCCTGAATAATGCAACAGTACATACTTTTCCTCAGTCAGGACACTACCTGAACTAAAATCTGAATCTAGTTACAACCATCCTCTATGTAACTAAGGCTTGTCTTTTTCCATCTGTTACAATGATGGAAAAATGTAACTACTCTCCTAATTTGTCCTAATTTTAGCTGCTTTGATGGAGTACTTACATGCAGAATGTTGCATAATCCAGTGTGTCAGTGCCCTTTGCACCAAAGAAATACCGCAGCAAGGTTGTTTCCTGAACCTGCATGTCCTAGTAATTGTGGTTTTACAATTGAAAAGCATGTTAATAAACAAAATAACACTTTCTGTTGCTAACACAAATTTTAGTGTTATTCATAATAAGTAAATACATGACTATGGGGATCATGCTTTGACCAAACAAACATTCATTTAAGAATAAAATTTCACTGTGAAGACGACCCCTAAAATCCTAACAAATAGACAGGACATGTACACTTAAAATTCAAGTGTGTGCACTGTTTGCTGGAATTTGATTCAATTTCCATTAATAGATATGTTTCACAATCTTTTAGGCTTTTCATTGTAACAAATAAAAATGAAACCACTTTCTCTCTCACAGCACCCGTCTTCCGTTTGAAGAGACAAGTTTGTTTGAATGTTACTGCTTGAATTTTTTTACAAAGTAATTGAGTGACATGTTATTATTCATTTCCATAGACACAATTTTTTAACGTGAAACCAATGACTCAACTTTTACAGTCAAATAAGATTTACATGAGAAACATATCTGTCTCAAATGAGACCAAACACATGCATACTGATAACAAAACATAATTGAAAGGACATGCAGTGTGCAATTAAGCTAGTTCAAGGAGCTTCTGCTGTGCTAAACAGAAACATTTCAAAGAAAAGACAGCACCTACTTGCAAGTACACCTACAGTCAATATCTTTATCTTTAAAGCACTGATTTCCACGTATTGACACTTTTTTATTTGAGGTAAGAAATTCTCATACTTTGGTATCTACATTGAAAAAAAAACAAGAACAGTTGCGTAATTTATTTTCCTTTTTCCCAAGATACTGTGTTTCCAAGCATTAATGTGCTCAGTGGTAGTAGTGTGTGTTGGGCATTTGTTGTGTACAGTGTACAAGTACAATATTGCCTGTATGTGTACCCAAGTCACTCCCACTTCTCCCTTCTGCAATAGCTATTTACATGTGCAACTGTTGCCACCATTGCCGTCAAAAGACACGCCTCATGCACTGCTGGTAGAAGTACATCATGCTTGATGCAATGTACAGTACATGTACAGTGACAAGCTATTACCTTGGGTGCTCTGCCCTATGTTGTGCACTTTTTTCTACTTACTATGACCTTGACACCAACCTGTTCATCCGTCTGTAAGTACTGCCTATATTTCATGGATGTCTACATCTCTGACCACTAGTTGTCCAGATACAATTTTCCGTGTTGTTCAACACAGTGCTTGTGGCCTTTTATCTAACATTTCTTTCGAAAGATTAGCTTTTAACCAAAATTTGATTGTCTACAGAAAACCTACAACTGACGTGAGGATAGAAATACTGCAGATGTACAAAGTAAAATCCAAGTCATTAGCACAATGTTTTACAGGAATAAAGAAGTATTCGTTTCCTTACTTTTATACATTTTGTTACTATTCTGCTCAACTTAAAAAATGATTATTTGCTATTTACTTTAGATCTAATAGTGTGCTATCACAAAAGATTTTTCTTTTACAAAAAAACCCCCAAGCATCTTGATCTTCTGTCAGTGTTGAAAACTTCTTCAGAGGATACATGTGGAATTATGGTAGAAGAAATAATGAGCCTGAGTTACAATTAGTGTCCTTGTTGATGTTTTCAGTCATTTTGTCCAACGCAGCACTTATTTCTCAGACTAGTTGGCCAAAGGTATCAAAGCATAGCTACACAGAATGAAAATGCCTTAGAACAAATATAGAAAATTACTTAACCAAAGTCATTTCAACGAGAGCCCTTCACTGACAAGTGAAAATCAACATTTTTAACACCATGACACCAGAAGATGAAGCAGCGGGAAAAATGGCAAGTACAAATTATATTTGTAAATTGAGGCTTGGACGTTTTCACGGTAGAAAGTTAAGAAGTCAAGGCATTTATTGTAGCACCATGGAGGTATCTTTGCTGTGTGTTTGGTGGTACCGAGAAGAACCAGTTCACTGGACATTTGACACTTTGTGCTCTGTTCATCTCCCAGAATAAAACACTACAACACAGCAACTAATGAGATAAGTCCCCAAACATTCAAAATTTACTGGACTTTCTTTAAAAAGTGAGTTACATTTCCTCAATTTAAATTTCGTTATAAATGGTTATTTACTTTTTCACATATTCCACAAAAATAACACAATAAAGATGTCCAAAGCTCTTATGTCTTCCAATGTTTTGGCAATACTTGATGTGTATAAAATGGAAATGTTCTTTGTTAAAATTTCATGATGCACAGTGTCTCCCTGAAATTAAAACCACATGGACACCTTCCCAATGATAATAATGTTGCATCTGAAATGTTGTAAAATATTCAACATGATATAAATTTACTGACGAAAAATCCATGACACATAACTTTTACAATTCTAAAAATGATTATATTGCTGAATAAAGTTCAACATGCTAAGATGACATGTTGAAGATTTTAAAACTACAATATGCACTTAAAAAGTAAAAAAACCCAAAAAAACAACTGACTGTGCCTAGTGTGATCACCCTCACACACACTGATCCATGGTATCAGTATTGTTGATGGGCATTATTTTGACAAAATATAAATTACTCAGGGAAGGAACAGTTTCTACCACTTGTTTATGGTACTAAATTAAGTTTACCTGAAAAAAAGCAAGACATAGGGGAGGGGGACCTAGCAACTAACTTTTGTTTTACAACCAAACATTAAAGTTCAACACATACTGTCCATCTCCACAAACTTCTCAGACTTTGTGTGTCTAAACCAAAAAGGGGGGATTAGCATGTGCATGTCAGTAAGAGGTGGGTCAAGGCCTGCTTGGTGGTTTACTAACCTGCCAGCAGTGCCTATGAATCTATCTGGTTTAATTGTGTTTACATGGTTTCTAACACAACACAGTTAAGAAGATTCAAGTGCATTTTCTGGTCTAGCATCATAATTAACAGTCAAGTCTGTAAAATAATCTATCTTTCTAAGTGATTTTGATGTTGGGGATCATAACAATGCTTCAAGGGCTCCCCTCACCCCTTTACAAGCTGTGAAAAAAGACTTCATCAATTAGAAAAAGTTCTTTCACTACTGTCCAAAGAGGCATTTCACATATCAATGTCTTAGTCAATGGTGAGTTGGAGAGGGGTCAAATCATGCAGACTTGTATGCATACCAGTTCTCTTGTGGGCCCACTCCCAGTGCTACTCTCACCAGAACCCTTGGAAGAAAGGTTGAAAAGTTGAGGAGAAAAGTTATTTAGACTTGCAACCAAACAACCAAAAAACCAATGGGCAAATTAAGTATGAAAATAGACAAGGAACAGAAAGAAAAAGAGAGAACAAAAAAGGGAAAAAAGAAGGGAAAAAAGAAAAGCATACAGGTATAGAGATGCAAAGCATGTGCTGCATTTACTGAGATGAGGAAAATGTTAATGCATGTTGGTACAGAATTTCTGGGGTGTTAACTCCAAACAGGCCATGTTTAGTTTATTGTTTATTTATTCTCATATTTTGCAATTTGGTTGTGCCCTAGCTGGCACAATGCAGCAACGCCCTGTATAGTTTGGTTTTTGAGAGCTTGTTAGGACAAAAATCAGAAGCTTACTTCAGAGGACACCCACCCATGCCCTCCTAATTTCTAGAACAGATAATCTACCACTTAACCACCGAAATGGTTGAAAAAAAAAGACAATTTATCTAGTTCATTCTTAAAATGTTGCATTTGTTTACATGTGACTTTTAGAAGGGAGGGAGGAAACTGCAAGCTGCCAGAGACCTTTAACATACTGGTAAAAGATGTCACAATATAACTTAAAAGTGAAATGACTGTCATATAGTACAGCATCCAGAATCATGGAGGAAAGACCATTTATTTTGATGTGGTTAATAAACTAATCAGATGGTGCTTAATGGTTAAGGTGGATGTATCTGTTTGCTTGGATATCTGTTTAGTAATGTAAGTACAAATGGCAGAATTTTTTGTTGATTTGGAAGATACACATGAATGAAAACAAAAATGATGGAAGTATGTTACATCCTAGGTTGAAGAATAAGGCCTACTGGACCCATTCCAAGATACAGACCTTGTCTGCTGAGTTCCTTATAGATTCTTGCTGTTTGAATGAATGAAATGTTTTGAAAGGAATTTTCAGTGCATCATATGGTAAACATATCATTTTCCATATAAGCATGATAAACACAGAAGCTCAATATACTACTCTGAACAGTTGGCTTGTCAGAGATGTGACAAATATGTTTTCCCATCAGGAAAAATGTTGAGTACTTCATGAAATTTGCTGACTACCAACAAGTAATTCAACAATAAAGTGTTTCCAACAGAAAGAGTCATTTATCTTACATCTGCTAATAGTCTTTATCAGGAAAAGTTCAATGTGACAGTGTTCTGAAACTGAAAGTTTTTACACAAAAGATTTTCATTGTTTGCCAATGCAATATGAAAAGTGTTCTACAAACATAACAATCCTCATTTGTCATATTCCTTTTCACTTCCCCTTCACTGTCACATCTTCTAATCTCCCTATGCTACATGACACAAAACCTACTCCCTCCCTGTCTCAATGCCTGTTCTATCTTGACATCTAACATTCATGATTATAATACTCGAAGTGTACTAACGAAAACTTGTTTGTCCAATGAAAAGAGCGTCCATGTCTACAAACAATGTTATTCAAAATAAAGTACTGGAAAGGTTTAGATGATTCTTTGAAATCATTACCAACTTTACCAACACTTGCCAATACTGAAACACTCATTCATGCTTTTATTACGTCTAAGCTCGATGATTGTAACAGCTTGTTGTATGGGGTATCATCAGTACACTTCAATCGTCTTCAACATGTTCCAAATGTGTGTGCAAGGCTTGTGTATAATATGTATAAGTATTGTTATATCACACCTGTTCTTGTTGATCTTCACTGGCTCCCAGTTAAGTCTAGAATTGTTTTCAAAAACTTACTTCTGGTCTTTAAAACACTCTACAGTGACTGGCCTGAATACTTGTCACAGCTCATCACTGTTTGAACTGACTCTCGCTACTGTCTTCATAGTTCTGACCAGAGTAACCGTATTCTTCAATAATCATCCATTCATAGTAGGACCTGCTTAGGTAATCAGGCCTTTTTATATGCTGCCCACATCTGTGGAATAAACTCCCAGTTCATGTGTGAAATGCCACAAATATAAACCATTTTAAGGCACTGCTAAAAACTCATCAGTTTAGGATTGCTTGTGAGAAGTAATATGTTTTTATTGGTATTTTAATGAATAGGTGGAAAGGCTTGTGGTACCACCATGTGAAGGAATATATCTCTTAAGTATGTGTGGTTCTGAAAAGAACCGGGAGTATACTCAACTTTTCAGACTGCGTGATCAGTCCATCATCAGAAGACTCAGACAGACTGAGCACGGAGATGGACTAAGCAAGCAGTCCGAAACATTGAGTGTACTCCTGGTTCTTTTCAGAACCACACATACTCATAAGAGAGATATAATCCTTTGCATGGTTCTACCACAAGCCTTTCGACCTATTGCTGTCTTTCACTATGAACAGCCTGAAATTCCATCTATTTTAAATAACTTTATTGGGTCGCATTCTTTTGTGACTGCTTTAATGTCCTGTTGTATCTACATATTTCATTTATTATAATATTTGTGTTTAATCGTAAATTAATGTTTAAGTGATTCTGTGCCTTATGAATTATAATGAATTTTTATATTACACAAGTTTATTTTTCTGTTAGTGGTTGTACAGCGCATTTGAATATTTTTGTAAAAGAGTTTGTGCTGAATAAATTCATTTAATAATAATAAAATAAATAACTTTAACTTCCTTTGTAAATAATTAAAATCATCAATGTTTAGAGACATACACAGGCCTTGTCACACCCTAGTCTGATGCATATTATGTTTTGTCTGTCCCATGTCCATATCATGGTAGACTTTCTGTCCATTCATAGGTTAAGGGTAAGTACAAAAGTGTTTTGCTTAACCTTACACACAAATGTTGTCATTGAATTTAGCTTGGTAGCCAACTTGCTATGTACATATATATCGATTATTAGATGACTGTACTTTATAAATATGTGTAATTTCTAAACATTTTGTTCAAATAATTTGGAAAGAATGACAGCACTGAGTAAATATGACTCGTCCTCTATCCTACATACATTATTTCCAGTTACTTCTACACAACCAACTGAGCGACCGATTGACCAACCCAGTGACCCACCCACTGAATGACTCACCGACTGACCGACCCATCCACCCAGCCACCCACCAACTGACTGACCAGCCCAGCTACTGACTGACCAACCAACCCACCCACCCACCAACCATGTGACCAACAAACATGCTCTCTAACTTATACTCTTATTTTATATGCCCTTAGAGTATTCCACAGACCTTATCCTAATTGTATTCTCAGATTCCTGAAAAAGTGCACATTTACAGACTTGAAACACTGAAAAACCTTCAACTCCAGTCAGAAATATATTGGTTATGTGTTACACACTCCTTTTTGCAAACAAAAAAACCACCTTTTTGTGCTTTAATGTATTTTAGTCAAATTTCGATCATCCATTCAGTAAACCTAAAATTATTGCACATCTACATTGTAAAAGTACATGTACTTCTCTGGAAATACACTACAGAAAGCATGGGACTATACAATGTACATGAAAGAAGCTTCTAGCAAAATTATTGGCTAACAAAATTAGAGCAGAGACAACAATATGTATGCTAAGGAAATGTGATATTGGTAAATGTAAATCTGGAAATGCAATTCACATATGCAAAGTCTTCTCTCTGACCTCTTTGCCATGTTTCAATTTCCTCTAGGTGTTGATTTTTCCTAACATTTGATTCATTTGTTTTTTAAGCAAGACTGACGTTTTCTGCACAAGTTCAAGACTGACAATTACCTACATGTAAGAGTGAATTTTTACCATGCTCAATATAAAGTTCAAATGCTGTGTTGCACTGCTAAAGACTAACACATGTAGATGCAAAAATATTATACTCTATTCTGACTTCATTTGTGCACATAGGCATCTTTCAGGCATTCATGATTTCTAGCTGCACAACATTCTTCCATTCAAAAGTGCCCTCCAATGCATGCAAGTGTATACAAACTGCACAACAATTGCGGAAGCTAGTTTGAATTGAAAACCATGAAGCAATATATTTAGAGGCAATACCTACATGCATCATGACCCATATATCCAGTTTAGTCAAATGACACAGGAAAAAGGGAAGGAACAAGGGTGAGAGAGGAAACCAACAAAAATGGGTTAGGATGTGGTGGTCAAATTCTCAGCAACAGGAACAAATACCATGGCAAAAGAGATGCTACTTGACAAAGAGAAACGTTGTGTCAAAACAATAATGCTAGAGAGTGTCACAGTTCAAATTAAATGTGACTGCATGGTGTAATGGCATTGCATTGATTTGATGAAAAATATGAATGGAAAAAACCATTCTCCTATTAAAACACCGGCATGTTGCTTGAGATTTAATCCTGAAATTTCACATGAATATTCAAAGGAAATAAAACCCACATGGCTATGCAGGAGTAAGAGCACATGGAAATGTAAAATGGATTCAATATGTCTGAGTATGTGAATAGAAACAAACAAATTAAGAAAATAACAAGGAAATATCACAAAGCTCAGGATTTTTGTTAACAAACATGTCACAGTGAAACAACAGGCTTCCATGATTGCAATTATAACTTCCATCCCACAATGTTAATGCTTTTGAATGGTACCCTGAAGTTGGACAAGTTAATGTTACAACAACATAACAACAAAAGGTCATTATTATGAATGTGTAATGTCTTTCACCACTAATCCCTTATTGAAAACCAGTGGTTAAAGCCAAGACTGTGGAAAGCACTACTAGAATGTCACAAGTAAGAAACAAGTAACAATGTGCAGTGAGTGTGCTGCATCAGTAAGGGTTGTGAACTACAGGGAGTGAATTTGTGAAGTTGATGTGACCCATGTTTAAAAAGTATTGATTTCATTGATTGAGCTGGGATACACGATGAGAAGACAGACATGGAAGAGGAAAAACTGTGAATCAAAGATTTGGACAGAATGTTTAGAAATTGAGCATCATTTCAAATTACACCAATAAAAAGACATACAAAAGATATCAATTCGTGTTGCACACAAACGACTGTCCAAAACGACGCAAATTATACAGATCACAAACACCTTACAACAGATAAAGTCACAAACTAAGGATGGGAATTTACCTTTAATTTGAAAAACATACAGGGGACTTTCCCATGCCATTTCAATATTTAAACGTTTAGCCAACACTTTACAGAGGCCGCTGCCACTTACCTTGGTGTTTTCATATATGCACAATTATACAGTCCAACAATGCACATGGTTCAACCAATGTAAATACAGTAAATCCTTCATAACTCAAAGTTCAAGGGAATGAATAAAAAATTTGAGTTATTCGGACCTCGAAGTTAATGAAAGTCTCACAGCCATGGAGCCAATACACCTATACACATATGTATACGTAGTTGTTCCAAACACGCTCCACGGTAGCATCATTTCGGTGGCTATTTTCCACTTTTTGTTCATTCTCATGGAACATTTTTGCTCATAAATAATAGTTTTGCTAGGATTTTTTATTTTTGTTATGTCTAGAAATGTTGTCTCTACCAATAAGTATACAATTCATCAAGTTTTAAAGGTGTTTAAATGGGTTTTCATATGACATCGCTTTTGTGGTCGCATGACCATTGTAAGCCGCTCTGAGTGGAGCAAAAGAGGGCGTGTTTTTTTGGTACTCAACGCATAGGCGCACCATAAGGCATGCAAGTATACGCGCGTTTGACGCGGAGCACGATAAGTATGCATAAGGGATTTATTGCGGCATGTATGGTCTCTGCGTACACGCAGAACGTGTGCAAGAACCTGTTTGTAACCACCTGTCTTTCTTTCACCGATTGGGGGTGCACTTCAGCTCAGGCCAGATAGGCCAGTGAATAGTCCATCTGCGCATGGGTCTTGCGGTGGAAATTAGGCTAGCCCAAAAGCCTGGATTTGTTGCGGTTACGGTGTGGCACGGTTTATGAAGTGAGCCGTGCAGAATGCATGCCATGCAAGCGGATCGACAGTAAAAAGACAATGTGTGCTTGGCAGCGATGACTCAGACTGGTTTCGTGGTCCCATGTTTGTACTTTCTGAAATGATTTGGTGCCGTTCTTTTAACAGTGTCACAAAAACTTTGACTTGAACAGGATTTTTGCTGCTCGTGATTTGACTTATGGAAGTATTTATGTACGCAAACGCCTATTCTTTTGGTGGGAACAAAGCATCACTTTGAGACAAGCGGACTTTCGACTTTGCCTGAGTTTGCCTTATCAAGGTTTTACTGTATATAGATTGATGCTGGGGCATTTAAAACAAGCTTTGTTTGTTTTAGAATCCACTTTTTTCCTCAAATGGTGCATTGATGTCAAAAGGAAAAAGTATTCCAAGAATCAAATTACATTTTGCAGGTATCATTTACAATAAAAATGAATGGCAGATTGTGTCAATCAAAACATCGAACCTCTAAAAGGGGTGGCTCCATTTGAACATTTGAGAAAATCTGTAAATGGATTTGGAACCGCCCCACCCTTATCACAATCTGTAAATGGATTTGGAACCGCCCCACCCTTATCACAAACATGCAGCCACAATATAACTTTAGTTAATTAAGGAAAAAAGGGAACTTATACATTTTGAATAAAATAATTAATTCAAACCAATAATTTGTATTTCTATTGAAATGGTTGAATCTTTGCAATTTCCTTCTTGTTTTAAAGTGAAAATCATTCTATAAATAAACAAAGGCTCCTGGTACACAATTTCTTATCAATCTGTATAGTGTCACATCACTAGACACAAAATATCATGATAAATTCATTCTTTTTGTAGTGAAGTAGAATGAATTCAAATACAGTTAGTAATTAAAATTCAAGGAATAAATCACATTTATTTGACATTCACAAAGCTTTAAACCATGCCTACTGATTCTTTGTCAATGAATCATGGGCGGAAATATCTCCTCAATCGTGGGGGGACATCAATTTACATGTACACTTTTTTGTGCACAATGCATGTTTATTATCTTATTCCATTTATAAAAACTCAAAAGGGAGAATCCTTGATCCATCAATTCCTTTAGTATTTTCTTTTGCTTACAACATATGGAAGGGACATTCGACATTGTGTCCCCCCATTCCAAATTCATGGGGGAAACATGTCTCCCTGTCCCCCACCCGGGATTTCTGCCTATGCAATGAACTGATTTGGCTCAATCCAATACTATAACTGGACCAAATAAATACTGCTTTCCAACATGGCTGAAGAAATTTCCATAAAGGTACATGACAAGCATGCTTCTATGTCCCGCCAATAATGCTACATGGCCATACTGTTTCCACTTTGCTTCACAGAGTACTGCATGAATACATCATGCTAAACAGCAGGCATTGCTTAACTAACACCAAGAAACTAGTCCACAATATGATAATTGCTCAGATACAACCATTCCAACTTGAAAGGGTTATAATTTCCATTAAAAAGTGGCACACACAAAGCCTGGTGTTTTACAAAGCATCACACACTCCAACATTGCCGAAAGAAGTAAAACATAACAGCTTCCATAACACAACACAAAGGGCTACACAGAATTTTCAGAGCATAGTCAACTCTATGAGATTCAGTAACAAAAACACAGAATTAGTATAGATATATTGGTGAAAACGAAGTAGTAGGTGAACAGAAATCCAAACTACCATTAGTGATAAGAAAGACTGCAAAACCTCCTTTAGGAAACTGCAGTTTGAAAGCTTTACACTCACTGCATGTGTTATCACAGAGCAACCACTTCTTCCATGCAAGCAGACCATGCATTACGGATGTGTGCACATTTCAGGTGCTCAGTTTTGGAAAATTTCAGAAAGTTTACATCTGCAATACAGGTCATAACTTTTGTCCCTTCAATGCACATACTGAAAGACAGCATATCAGTAAGAAAATATTTCCTTCCGGGTACACTGTGGACCAAAGCCATGACATACTGCATAATAAACTATCATGTCCAAATGCATGAGGCTTACAGTTAAAACACAGAGGCCTGCCGTGTGCACACTGAGAAAGAGGAGTACCATACATACGGAGTCTAGTGTGCTGCGGTATTTGGTTAGTAAACTCACAAATTCGTTGCCCTTCTCGCTTTCTGTCTTTTTGCGGAATATCTCCTCCATCTACAGGGACAGAAATAAGTATGCCAGAATATTTCTCTCAATTGCACAAACAAAT
The DNA here is from genome assembly GCF_054643075.1 of Acanthaster planci. Taxonomy (NCBI): domain Eukaryota; kingdom Metazoa; phylum Echinodermata; class Asteroidea; order Valvatida; family Acanthasteridae; genus Acanthaster; species Acanthaster planci. The sequence continues at coordinate 28,276,315 of NC_141778.1, read as the reverse complement.
GACTGCAACTCCTAGTGGTGGGATTTAATTCAAATGTCTCTTTTTAATATTGTGGCCCCCCTCTAGAACTCCGTATCTTGCTTTGAAACTAGAGGGCATGAAGATGTGTCCCAAAGGTAAATTAATATTAGGAAACAATGGTTATAAGGACTAACAGAAGTGTGTCCAGTTCCAAACCACTTAATTCAAGCATGGAGGAAGGATACAGAAGGAGTTTGAACTGCCTGGGCTATAACATCTGGCCAATTAAAGCTTTCTGGCATACCCAGTATGTCCATAACCAGAGCTCAGTGAATGCTTGCTACGCACCACCTGTTTCACAACCATAAGCCCCCTTTGTACCCCATGATCATTGCCGCAATTTTTCACTGGTAATCTACATCCTTAAAACGTTGTGCACTGCAGTATAGGAAGTTGAATATTCATGCCATCGTTGGTGCTTGATATGATCCGACAATATCATCAAATTTAGTGCTTGCGTAGTTGCTTTTACGAGGCTGTGTACCCGAAGTGTTCATGTGCAGTTGTTGCCCTTATCGAACGCTTTCTTCTGGACTTCTTTTTGGAATAAATTTGTGAGATTTTGTGTTTTGTTTGAATAATTTTTATTATGGCATTTGCACAAAGGCGTATTTTATGAGATTTCATGATCACTCCCTGGGATGAAATAGCACATTATGTTCCTAATGAACTGAGCTTTCCAGAAGTAGCGAAGGTTTTGATGGCCCGTCTTAGCCAAATTCGTACCTAGTCTTTGAACACTGATGTATTGGACGGAGGAGACTAGAATTACAAACTTTGCATGGATAATGAAACAGTGTGTCCAAATTTAAAAAGTTTATTTATGATGGCAAAAGCAGGTCTAATATCAGGAATTTTTCTCTCTCTGTTTCCTGGTCACATCTATAGTTTGTATTTAATTGCAAGCAAAAAATTACAAGTATTGCCAGGATATTACTGGCCCCGCTTGTCTGGCTAAGATGCAGGCAGCAATTAGGAATTTTTGGAATGTTTTCTATTATTCGTCAGACGCAGCGGGGACCATCATTGGACGCTTTGAAGTGCGTGAGCTACAACTCCGTCCGTGTCCTTCCTCCATGATTCTAGTAGGATCAAACTAACACAATTTCAATTGTTAATAATACTACTAATAATAATAACAATATTTGTTCATTCAGGAAGGGATTGTTTGTTCATTCAGGAAGGGACTAGACTGATGCATCTCTTGATGCAACTCAAGTTTTAATAAAATCACCAGACAGCACAGTTGTACTGCAGGGCAGTGATTGTAGGCTTTTAAGCAATAACCTGACCAAAAACTGTTGCTTAAAATATTCAAAATATTCAACTAGAATATCACTTTTTAATCAATTTTTTTGGGGGTGGCGTTTCATTAGCATATACCTCTCCCACAAGTACATGGGTCAGCTCAGAGAGAGAGTATCTACTCAAATTACCAACATTTGCATATTTCCCTAGTTTTATGCCATTCACTAAAATCTTGATCAAGTGTTAGTACATGTATGTCCTCATCTACCACAATGCAGTGCACAGCTGTGTTCATCTTTTTTTCAATAGTGTCCTGGTGTTGGAGCCAAAAAGTGGGGAGGATAGGTGGGAAACAGGTCATTTTGGGACGCATTCTCTAACAGACTCAACCCACGTACTTGTGGGGGAGAAGTCTACAACATTCAACCTACCCAAATGACCTACATATTTGCAGAGCAACACCGAGCCGGGGGGATGGTGAGGACACACAATTCCTTAAACACAAAATTAAGTTACTCTACACAAAACTTAAGATGCAAGATACTTGTGAGTGTTGAACATAAGTGTTAATATCAGTGTAACACTCCCCACACTTCATGTCAGAATGAGCTGTTGGCCATCCATCTTCATGTGGGGTGTTTGTGATTCAAATGTCAGGATCGCCTTGCCACAGGCATACTTCTCTTACAAAATGTCGGTCAAGGAGCAGGATGTGAATGTAGAGGACGACTTCTAGCAGGCTGCTTTACAAATGTCTGATAGTGGTACACCTTGAACGTAGGCCCAAGATGTGGATACCACCCTGACATTGTGCTCTAATATGACATCCAATATTGGTAGTTGGGCATTGTATTCCGATGCCAATGAGGTCTTTGTGCGGTCAGTCCAGCAAGCCGAATATTATGCTGACCACTCTGATGTAAAGGGTTCATCCCGTTGGTCAAACTGTCCCCATGAGAGTAGGTCCATCAGTGTATTAGTGGTGCCTGCAATGGGTGTGGCTTGTAGGTTGATTGTGTGTTCCATAGTCCAGTGGAGCAGCTGCCACTTCACGAAGGCAAAGATAAGGGGATTTTGTACTGCCTTGGTGGCAGACGTATGAAACCACTGTCACATTGTCTGATCGTATCATCACATACTTGCTCTCCATGGTTGTTTAGAAATGATGTAGGGCCACAAAGATTGCCTGTAGCTCCACATTATTGATTTGCGATCCTGGGTGTTGGGGCGTCACCCTTGGAAGGGTAGTACAGAGGCTCCCCAGCCGAGGGTCGGTGCGTCAGTAGTGATCATAACCTTAGGTTAATAAGAAGGGAAGACCTGTTTTGAGATGCTCTCTTACCAACCACAACATGATGTGTGGATGGACAGTTAGGGCGATGGGAATCTGGAGTTGTAATGTCTTGTGCATAGGTGACACCATGGGTCTCCCACACTGGTCATCAAGCCAGTGGGTGAGGTTGAGAGGCTGAAGGGAAGGGTAGAAAATTTAAAGTTTTGTCTTTTGTACATGAACCATACAAATCTGCAGTCCTCCAGGTGCATAGAAAGTGAAGATAAGCATCTTTCAGGTGTACTGGTAATGCTCATGTAGGTATGGGGAGCAATAATATCACCGCGGGAAGTGTTTCCATGTGGACTCTTCTTGGCAATTTGAACTTTCTTCAGAGTGAGGAAAAAGGTTCACACACACACACAAAACGGTGTTCCTCATACCGTGTGGAACTGGGTAGGATTGCTTTCTTTTGTAGTAGTGCCTCTATTAGAGACTCCAAAGTTTGATGTTTGATTTGTTGTGAGAGATCGAAATCAGCCTCAATAGTATGTTGGTCGGAAGGGTGCTTGTGAACTCACTGTGAGCTATCCATCTGGGAGTGTTGTAAGCACCCATTTGTCTGAGGCGATCTCTTCCATAGAACCCTACTAATCACTGCAAGTGACTGCCAATCGGTTCCAAACTGGAAGCTGCTTGGGAACTGGAATAATAACCGACCTCCCCAGGATGGGAAGTGCACACTGGTTGTCACCTCATCCTGGGTGGTTACAACGTCTTGTTGAGGGGAAGTTGTGGTTATCTTGTCTTTGTCATGGTCTGCTGGCCAGCTCCGGGTGTGATGGGGTACTGGCTTGTGACTGTCTTTGCTGCTTACACTCCTGTCTTGGCAGAGGAGCTTGCCAAAAAAAAAGCGTCTGAGTTGTATCAATTTGCTTGACCTTTGACTCCAACTATTCAAGGAAATGCCCCGCAAAATAAATCTTTCCTAAATAAGGGGAGATTTTGCAATTTATAGTTCACTCCTTGTTATGGAATTTGCATGGTGTCAGTGGCATTTACCCTATGAGCAGAAGCGGTGAAGAGGGAAATGTGAATAATCTGTTTGAGGATGGTGAGAAGTGTCACATCCAAGCATCTGAGGTATATAGCAGCTAAGTCTGGTGAGATGGTGGAACCCTCTTCATATGCACAGGCCAGGAATTCTAACAGCAGGAGCATACAGGGGCAGCATCAAATGTTGAAGGGAGCAGCCTTGTCAAGTCCTTCAGTGTGTTTTCCATAGTATGTCTATTCTTATCAGGGCAAATAGCCTTGGAAGATCTAGCCTTATCAGTTGAAAGTTTGTCTCTGGCCGCACCTGGGATTTCCGGAACTGACCAGTAGTTTTCAAAATGCAGAAATTGGAAGAAGGCTAAGGATCTGTGCTGAAATGGCTGTCATTTTTTGGTCTTCGCCAGTCTTTTCACTGCCTAGATGCTGGAGTGGTCAAGAAGGAGTTCCAGAAAACCTGACACAGATGTACCAGAACTGATTGGAGTGACATTTGAAGGACAGTCAATCACATCTTCTTGTAAGGGATTTGTTTGGGAAAGCCCAGTACCTGAACCATATTCCTTTGAAGATGGCAACAAGAAAGCCCATGATGTTAAAGGTTTGCCCTCATCAGATAAGTCCAGAGCATCGGATCTATGCAAATCTTGAAACTGATCCAGATCATGGTCGTTGTGGTGTAATGTTTTGCCAACTGAAGGTTTGCTGATGAAGAAGAGTCCCTTTGGCACCTCCCATTCTAGGCTGCTGCAGTTAGTTGTAAGTTCGGAAGGAGATGCAAATATTGAAGTGGATCTGGATAGGTAGCCGCCAGCAGTCTTCAGAACTAGTTGGTGAACCAGTGTCTCAGAGGTTGACTAAAAGGCTTCCATGACAGTGGGGGATGGATCGTCCTTCCTGGCATTTATATTGCTGGAAAGGTCCAAAGAGGTTGCCAAATGTTTGCGCTTGTGTTTCCTCTCCGTTGACGGTGAGGATGTCCATGGAGTTAGGGGATCCTATAGGACTAGGATTATTGGTGAAAAACCTAGTCACTGGCACGCACTGGATTGTGTAGACGGTGGGAATGGCGGAGGTGGCCAGAAGCCCTGGCAGTGTAGTAGTCCGAAGGGCTCCAAGGGCCTGTCTGTGGGCTAACATGGTAATGTGGTGGGCCTGTGTGTAGCCAGCATCGTTGATGGGGCAGTCATGGGTTGTTTGGTTGCTGAACCTCCATGGCTGGTGGTTGATGGGGTCAACAGGGAAGGAGAGACAGCCTCACCCTGCTAGCCCTTGTGAGTCATGGGCAGTGTAAGTGGTCAGACTGCCCTTAAGTCCCTGAAGTCCCCTTTGGAGTCTCTGGCTGTCTGTCTTTGTTCTTCTGGTTCAAAGGGATAGCAGGAATGGAATTTCTGATAATGCCCCTTATGCTCTCAGGGGGGCCAAACGACCGACCGCTTTTCACATTGCATTAAGCTGTTGGCCCCCAACTTACCTCTGTCATGCCCCTCCACTGGTGGGCACAAGATTATCTGGTGTTATCCAAAGATAGATAATGCCTTGCAGCATTATACAATCTCTTGTGTTATCTCTGGTGACTGGGCTTGCCTCTGTTAAATTGGGGGAGATCAAGAAATGCAACCAGAGCAAATCACCGTCCCATCTCAAGCGGACCAACCTCAAAGACTTGGTCTGATATAGGGGAAGGGGCAGAAGATACGTACCTTATAGTAGCTATGGTAAACAATGAAATCTAATAATGATAAGGAGAAAAACAAAACATACAAACTTTACATGAAAACACATCCTTACCAAGAAAATGGTGAAATACAAGGAAATGGCTTTATTTACTAATGACACAACTGATCAAAGATTCAAGAAATTAGGAGATGTCGAAAAAATGCATCAAACCATGGCGGCTGAGCCATGGTGCACTACGGTAGATGGGGTTGCACCAACAGTCGATCAAGATTTTAGTGAATGGCATAATCGAATTAGGCAAATATGAAATGTAGGTCACTTGGGTAGGTTGAATGTAGTTGACTCAAATATCATTCTGTCACCAAAGGACAGTGTAGTCCTGTTTCTTTTTATGTAAATGGACCAATTTCAAGAATGCTGTATTTTTCTATTCCCTTTCAGTGGGATCATTCATTAATAATGCCTGTGGTAAGTTATAATTTAAAACATGAGCATTCAATGGGCTATCCTGAGTGTCTACTTTGGAGGTGCCATATTGTCAAAAGGTAGAAATGGGAAGCCAACAGTATTTCAAATTAAAATGTTACCAGAAGAAATTCTCTGCGGTCTATTTTCTTGTTTCCATCTCGATCAAACATCTTGAATGCAACTTCATAACCTGCCTTGGGTTCTGAAAAACAAAACATGATTATTTGACCATTTAACTGGGCAGTACCACCATTGTACACATAACCTGAACACTACTACAGGCATTAAAACTAAAGGCTACATGATTTCAATTTATTTAGATTATGGTAAGGGGTGGCTGTCAGGGTTCCTGTGGGGGTGTGCTGTCTGTAAAATAGACTCACACTCCAGAGCACTATGAAGAGGGCACTCAATTTTTTTGGGGGGAGGGGGTTTGCAGAGTATATGTAGGTGGGTGGGATGGTGAATCTACCATTTGCCAAGGACTAACTGCACACCGAGTCTGGGCTGTGCTTCTGCTAATTTATTGTCTGGGGTCCAGGAACCAGCCTGTGAAAATTGGGCAGGCACTCATTATTTCCATCTTGCAATAAGCTAAATTAAAAAGAGACTCACAATTCAAACAACATTAGGAAGGACTGCAGATACACTTAATAAACATGATTCGATACAAACTAGAATTTAGACAAGTGTGTTTGCATAAACACAGTGTCTAAACTGTTTGTTTGTATGTTCAGGCCCTTTTTGGCCTAGTTGTGCTGGCGGGGTTCGTTGTGTAAATGTCTATTTTATCTATAACAGTATTATAATATAATTTGAATATTTTAATTTTCCTACACATTCTGGATTTTGAATGCTTTTTATGATCATGTACATGAAACGCAATTCAGACTTTGGCTGCAATGTTTCTATTTTAAAATAATATAATAATAATAATAATAATATACTGGGCATCAAGGAAGAAACACAAATATCCAGGCCTACCACAGCCACTAGCTGAGCAAACCTACCTTCAAACAAGGGGCAACTCTGTCCATTGCACCCAGTATTTTATGTAGGCCCAGTCGCAGTTCCACCTCAACGGATGGAGAACTGCCTAAAAGTCAAGAGCCTCCTCACCAAAGCAGCATAAGGTTTTCTACTAGTACACCCCAAAGTGATGTAACAAATGTAACAAATTCCATTTGTGTTAGTTCAAATAAGTTAGATGCAATGTTGAGCATGCCTGAGACTACATGCACAATGCACTTGTAAATTGTTTCCTAAACACTTGTGTCATTAGAAATTATCCCTTGTTATTGCATTGGAAACATAAATAATTTATTATCATTACAGATTTCTGGAAGCACACCATTTTATGGAAAAAGATTATCAATCTACATAGCCTGCCGGCTTTCAAGTTTTTCATTTTTTATGGAAGTGACTGCGAGTTCTAAAATGCATATTTGACAAGAAAGGAACTAATAATGTATGTACCTTTATTTTCATGCCACGAGAAACGTATTAAAGAAATATTTATTTCCTTAAAGTCCAAAAAATTTTTCTGACAATGAACTATTATAGTTTTCTCGATCTTTCAACAGTTAATTCCATCAAAACTTGGACTGCTCGCACAGCGTACTGCACCGCTTGTGCTTGTTCATGAAATCGCTGGTGAACATGCCTAAGCTACATTCTTCCCGCTACCAGCTTCAACACGTGGCCGTTAGTCTTGTTCCAAGGTGGAGATGGAAAATTTTGAGTACTGCTTGTTATCGTCGCCGCTAAGTTTTGTCATCGGGTTCTTTTCTCCGCCGCTATTTAGTTCCTTGATTTGAATAGTATGTCCCTTCCAACTCAGTTTTGTTCCTAGGAATGTCGGGTCACATGCTTCTTTATTCTCTTAATGTATTATTATTCACGATTAGCTAATTTGCATGGAATTCCTGGGTCATGTCGCATTATTCAGCCAATGGCATTGCAGCATGCGCCTCTCGTGTGTACTAGACTCGTTGGGTATATTTAGTGCGGGAACTTTCTTTTCGTGCCAGTCTTCGTCACGTCGTTGGAAGCCGTGAAGACTGTGAGTTCTGTTCATTTTCTTCCCATATTTTGTGCCTTGTGTTATAATTTATATTCGGCTATGTGCAGTGTAATGTTGTGACGATATCGTAGGTCTCGCTTGTCCCATTAAGTTGTATAGAGGCCCATGCCTTCCGTTATAGCTTGTCGATGTTCTCGTGTTCCTATGTATGTACAATAAGGTTTACTAGTAACGATATGTGTTCTTAGCGTTTATTTTGTTCATGTTACGTTTATTTCTTCAGCACCACCAGAATACTGCTGTTACCTCTGAAGCCCCTGTATATCCCGGTTTAAGTGCTGATAGGACGTCGTTATTTTCCACTATGTGTATTTGGGGATGCCTACCCCGCATACGATTTGTAAGTTGTGGTTGATGTATAACGTTAGTCTATAATTGAACATCGTGCCTGCTTACATTCGCTAATTATTCAAGGTGCTTTGCCCGTTGGAATATTCTTCATGTAATTGTTTGCTATGTCTCCTGCTGGTTTACTTATTTGTTGACTGAACTCGTTGGATATTTGCTGGGCGTGTGTTTATTGTCGGTGTCTCCATGTTCCAATTGTCTTGTCTTCTAGGGTGTATTTTCTTAAATTGCAATATAATTTATACTTGTATTCATGTGTTTATTTTAGTTTTCACCTGCTCCTTTGGAGTCGAGTCATTAAATGAAGGGGAAGACATCTCTGCGTCACCGTCTCCATTCTTGCGCGTACACATTAGTGACACTGCTCATTTGACCTTCAATTCACTCAACAGGTTGAACAGAACCTCTTTCCTTTATGGCAGAAATGAAGGATGAAAAGTAGTCAACGATTTGTGTTTGGCAGAGTGAATGACGGTAATTATAGTGCATATCTCACTGACCCGAACACGAGGCATCTGCAAAAAAATGCTTGCAGTCAGCCCACAGCCACATGTCCGTGCACCAACAGAGAGTGGTCGATGCATGCAAGACTATTAGAAACATGCATGAACACCGATCTCCATCCGGGCCGATGCCATTGCTGATCTTGCCAGCTTTTCTTTCTTATGAATGGTTTAAGTTTAGTCGGCAAACCCTGGAAATGTTTCACTTAAATAACTTTAGATCGCTGATTTTATTGGAGATTTCATTTACACTGCCAAGGTTTGCGGAATTTGGGGAATTTTCCAAATTTGGCATCACAGGCATTTTCAAATGCTTCAACAATTACATGCATTTCAAGTTTTTCATGGCAAAGGAAGAATTAATGTCTGGTTAAGGGCTGCACTGTTTAGGTTTTCTTAGGTTCTGAGTATATTTTTGTAATATGTGACAAAGTAAGCCTACCTTTTCCACAACAGTTTGCTTCGATCTTAAAGATTAAAACGTGATGTTGGTCTAGACTAACGGACGATTTTTTTTGGAAGAAATAAACACTCCAAGGAATAAGTTTCTAATTGGTGTCGATCCTTCAGATGTTACAATTGAGTTTCCAATAAGAAATAGAGGGTAATCAGCGACAAGAAATTCCATGGCGTGTGGGAAAAACTCCAAATCTCCGATGTAGTTTTCATCGCTCACAATGTAGCACCCAAAATGCTCAGCATGTTAAGGAGTCACAATTGGCAGGAAGCCAACAGTGGGCCATCAGTGTGCTGCAGACAAATGGGTCGGATTACTGCATGGTGCTGCTATGATTTTGCAAAGCATTTCTTCAAAAATCGACAGATCATGTTAGACAGTAGTCTTTTGGAATCGCTGGACTGTTCCTGGAATTGGATCTCAAGGTTATGGAAACAGCGGCGGCGTGGATTTAATTCCTCAAAAAAGTGGAATTGCGACTCCGATTCCAAATTTGATTCTAAATCCAATTCAAGCATGGATTCGCCCAAACCTAGCTGTGATGTTAATGTGTGTATGTCATCATTTGTAATTTTTAATTCATTTATTTTCTTAACATTTTTATATTTGTGTAATGTTGTTAGAGTGTCATTTTAAAACCTTTTTTTTAAAAACTAACTTGGTACAATCTGTCATTTTTTACTGTAACATACATGTAAATTGGCCATCAGGCCACAAGATGCATGAAATAAATAAAACTTAACCTAACATGCATACAGGGCATTGGAGACCTTGTTGTTAGGCTCTGTCAAACTTCATGAGGGTGAGCTTGAAGTTAGCCTTCTCCTTGTCTATGAGGGGGATTTTCCTGGCCAGTTTACTAGTGTCTGAAGTCAGCTTATCTTTGGTAGCAACAGGCATCTCTTGGGTGGAGAGGGAGTTCTCGAAGTCCTCCCGGGAAAATTGGAATTAGGCTGCTGCTCTGGGGGTATATGATCACTGTCACTTCATGTCAGCAAGTACTTCAACATAGGGATGCATGAATGGTCCAGCGATAGCTCTGGAAAAAGTGAAGTCGAGGTCTCCAGTCTGGTGGGGTGGCACTTGAAGATGTATGGTGAAGTCTTTGTTGGTGTTGAAGCAAAAGGCAGGCCCAGAACCTGGATCATGTCTCTCTGGAGTAGACGGAGATGTGCTGTCGAAGGTATAAGGCTGGCTCTGGAGCTGATGTCTTTGTTCTCAGCTGATGCATCCTGTTCAGTTTGTGGATGGTCCATGGTGCGTGTGGCATCATGCCTGACATCATGCCCAGGATCCAGGTCGTGGTGGGGACTGTGCCCATGTCCATGACCCATGAAGGAGGGTCCCATGAAGGAATTAGTCTCTTAGTTGGGGGACGCTCAAGAAACATCCCCCGCAGTAAATGTTAAGAAAAGTATTGTTGGATACAGTCAAACCATCTTGGAAGCCATCGTGTATAGCCGCAGTGGCTGAACGGTAGTTACGGATAGCTGAAACCTGGAGATCTGACTTAAACAGGTGCATGCAGAAGTCAGCCATAGAGGTCACAGAAACTTCAGTTGAAGAAAAACCTCGCTCTGAACACCACAGAGTAAAATGTCCTAATCTGGAGTCATAGATGCTGTGTATAGACTGGCGTTGACTCTTCGAGGCCATTTCGGCAGCTTCATCAGAAAGTCCTGCTGATCTGAAGGACTGTTTGACAATAGCCAATAGGTCAGGTGTAGTGACCTCAGATGAGGATGAAACACACCTGACTTCGGCTGATGTAGCAGATCCGGTCTGTCAGGAAGGATCACTGGTAACCGGACGAGCAGTCTAGTCAGACATGGGAACCATGGCTCGCGTGGCCAGAAGGGGGTGATGAGAAGGACACGGCAGCGTTCCCTTTAGATCTTGGAGAGAACTGCTGGTATTAGGGATATTGGAGGGAAAGTGTAGGCCAACATCCCTTCCCAATTGACTTGAAGAACATTCATTACCCAGGCTTGTGGGTGGTAAAAACTGGTGCAGAACACTGGCAGTTGCGCATTCTCCACTGAGGCGAAAAGATCGATGTTTGGTTTTTCTACTTCGGTGAAGATCTGTTCGACTACATTGGTGTGCAAAGTCCAATCTGTGGGACGTACCTTTCACTGAGAGAGAGCATCTGCTATGGAGTTGTGGACACCAGGAATGTGAGTCGCCTGGAGATCGATGCCATAATCCTGGGCCCAAAGGAATATCTGTCTCGTCAGGAGGCATAAGCGGGGAGAAGGTGTGCCTCCCTGGCGATTGATGTATCACACAACTGTGGAGTTGTCCGAGCGGATGAGGACTCATTTGCTTACGATGCTTCGGCAGAAAGCTTTAAGTGCAGTGAATATGGCCTGAAGTTCCAGGATATTGATGTGACTCCCTTGGAGCTGGAGGTCCCATGTTCCCGATGCTTGAAGCAGCGGTAAGGAGGCTTCCCAGCCCAGAAGAGAAGCGTCCGATGTTATGTCAGTTACTTCTGGGTTCACCTTGGGGAAGGGCACTCAGAGAGAGAGGTGCTCCTTCACTAACCACAACTGAAGATGGGGTCAGATAAGTCTGATATGGGGACCTGGAGATTGATTGAGTCCCATTTAGGCCTGTAGAGTGCTAAGAAATGAAGTTGTAGGGGCGCATGTACAGCCTGCAGAGGGGAATGAGATCCACCATGCTGGCTATCTAGCCAAGGAGACGAAGCAAGGCGAGGGCCGGAGCAGACTACTCGGTAGAGAAGACTTTCACGTAGTTGAAAAGATTGTCGGTGTGTTCAGTCGTCGGTGAGATTATGCCTCACGGAAGGTCGAAAGATGCCCCTAGACATGTTGGGTATTGTGTTGAAGCGAGATTTGACTTCTCAAGGTTGATGATGAAGCCAAGCTGATTTGTGATGTCACAAGTAAGGCGGGTAGAAACCTCTGCTTTCTTGAACGATCTGCCTACGATCAGACAGTCTTCCAGGTACCGTAACAGCATGACTTCCCGCTTTTGAAGGCGAGCAGCAATGATCTTTGCAACCTTCGAGAATACTCTCAGTGAAGTGGAGGAGCTAAAGGGGAGAGCCGTGAATTCGAGGAGGTTCCTGTTGTACAGGAAGCATGAGTATTCGTAGCTTTGTGAGTGAATCAGAATGTGGAGGTAGGCATCTTTCAAGTCTATGGAAGACGCCCAGCATGGAACCTGTAGAGATTGGGTGACCATCTAAAGGGTCTCCATGCGGAATTTCTTTGGGCGGATAAAGCGGTTTAGAGGTTTGAGGTTGATTATAGGTCGCCAGCTTTTGAGTTCTTTCTTTGGAGTGAAGAAGAACGTTGAGATGAAGCCTTTGTTTGCTTGAGATTTGGGAACCAGGTGGATAGCACATTTCTGAAGGAGACAGTCTATCTCGGTCTCCAGTGCCTGTTGTTTGTTTTTGTGGGTAGGAACTGAAGTCAGACGGAGGATAGGTACAGATGGAGGGGTGCTCGTGAATTCAAGGGCGTATCCGTAATGAATGGTCACAAGCACCCAGCTATCCGATGTGACTTTCTCTTAAGAACCAGCGAAGAGTTAGGAGTCTGGTAACTGGGTTGACGAAAGGGGCGAGAGCAACCATGACTGCCCTGACGTGGGGGTCTGAAGGGTCGAGACCCCTGATCATTGGGACGGGATTGGCGAGGTGGAGCCACCGGTGGAAGGTCACGGAAGCTAAGTTTACGTGTTGTGTGAATACATTTAACTCATCATCTCCATGAACTTCTCTGCGAAAAGGTTTTTGCCATACAAAGGAAATTCCTGAAGTCTTGACTTGACTCCCTCATAGGGAATGTTCATGGCATCTAAAGTGTTGGATCTACATGCAGAATTGGCCAGAATGGAGATCCGAACAAACTGCTCGAAGATAGAGTTGACATTCTCATTGAACATTTGAACTGTGACAGCTGCAAGGTCTGTAGTATCTGGTGAATCTTTGTCACACGCACGGGCCAAATACACAGAGAGGAGTGCCGTAAACGCAGTGCAGAGAAGGCCATTTCGTGAGGCCTTGTCGAGTTTAGCAAGAGTAGACTCGACAAAACACTTGTCCTTGTCTTTAAATGGAGACTTTCCTGTAGGCTTGTGAGTGTCAGAGGAAAGTTTATCTTTAGCCTCCGTTAGAATCTCAGGGACAGAGTTACCAAAGGGAAGTTATCAAAGTCCTCCCTAGCAAACTGGAAATAAGTCGAGGCCCTGGGTGGGTATGGACGCCATTTTTTTGGCATTGGCGAGAACTTTAAACATCTCGACGCATGAGCGGACACGTGGAAGTTCGGGAAAAATTACCGTTGACGCCTCCAACCTAGCGGGGTGGCGCTTGAAGGAAACATGTGAAGAGGCCTCCGCCTTAGGTTGATTGGAAGGCAGGCCTAATATGTGGATCATATCCTTCTGAAGAAGACAGAGCCGTGCCTCAGGAGGGTTAATTAAGGTCGGCTGCAGAGGAGATATCCTCATTTTCAGAGGACGTATCCTGCTCCATCCGCAGTTGATCCGAGAAAGGAGGAACGTCATCATGTCTTGTTGGGTGGCCAGGGGCTGGAGCAGGAGGTGAGCTGTATTCTGCGCCAGAACCTGGATAAGTTGAAGAGGCGAAACCATCATAAGAAGATCAGATTGCTGGCAGGTGAAGATGAAGGCAGGTTCGGATGCGGATCTGGATATGGATGTGGAGATCCGTATCACGTTGCAGATCCGTATCACGTTGCGCCGGCAAAGGGTCCGGATCTAGGGCTGTCACCACGGGAGCAGAGTTGGGATCTAGACGGTTGGCTATAGAAGAGAGCTTCTCCTAGAGCATGCGGACCGCTGACATGATGTCGGCCATTGCATCTTCCTTCTGTGAGGAGTGAGACTTCTTTTGCTAAGACCCCGTAGAAGAAGACGAAGAATGTTTGCGTTTCTTGCCTACCGGAGAACTGGTTGTAGAGCCAGCGGTCGACGCGTAGTGAATTGGAGTGTCGGAGGCCTGCCAAGACTGCAGTAAAGATACAGTAGGAGAGGGTTGGTGAACTTCAGAGGTAGAAGCAGTCTTCTCAGAAAGACCCAGAAGGTAGCCAGAAGAAAGGGTGGCATACAGGGGTCAAAAAACCTGACAGGGCAGGAGGCGGTGGGCTCTGTTGTCCCGGGCACATTCGGTGGTGAGCCTGCATGGCCCAGTATTGTTTCTGCAGGTACCACACAGGGGAACAGCGTTGTGGGCTGAGTTTGGGTGGCTTGTTCTCGTGTGTTCACGAACAGCATGATTTGTTGTTCGTGGGTCGGCCGCTCGAAAGCCGGGATTGTGCAACCCGTTATTGCTACTAGTTTGTAGCAAGTAACATGCAACATGGCAGCATCCTTGTGCATTCTTTGAGAGTTAATGGTTGGATAGCGAGTCATCTCAAATCTCGTCTGGGACAAGTTGAAGTAAAATTGTCGGGAGAGGAGAGTGAATACTTTCCCCACAGTTTCCCCCGCAAGTAGCAGTTCATTTATGGAGGGGAAGTTGTGGAGGAATTTTGCATCAGTAGGTCACTTACTATGAAGGACTGTTTACATTACTAGTGGGCTTGAAATAGGTGGTTACTATCTTAAGTGGTTTGCGATTTCCAGAGACTGACCTTGGGTCACTCAACACTCCATGATTTTTTGTCATGTGTTCAATACCTGTTGTAGATTGAATCAGATGGTTGTTTGGAAAAACAGACTTTGTCAGTCCCTCTGCTTATTTTGCATAGCTTTCCAGAAGAAAAAACCTGAAGCAGCTTTATATTTTATGAAAGGGTTGATGTATATTTATTCCAAATGACACAGTTAGAGAAGTTTCAAAAAGCTCTGAGTAAGGAGTGCAGTAATTTGCCAGTGGCCTGTCTGTCATCAAAACCACAAGTGTCCTTGAGTGGCCTGCCTGACCAAAACCACAGAGTGGGGGGGACGGAGACTGTGTATACAAATACTGCTAGCTTTATTTCGGGGAGATTGTGAGGAGATTTCCAGTTGCCTTCAACATTCCACCGCAACACTCTTCCACAGTTTATCCTCAACTTATCCGGGACGAGATTTGAGATGACTCCTAAATAAACTGGGCTAACTTCTTCGTCTTAAAAAATTCATTTTTTTCATGGAAAGTTAGAATTGTTAATTTTGCAAAACTTTCCACTGTCTTTGTAAGTCATCTTGATAGTTTTGCGGCTTTTCAAAAATCAAATATCACAAGTTTTTCCGTGTTCGTGTAAAACCCTGACGAGGAGGTGGTGTGTGAACCTGAGAACAGTGTTCTTGGGTTGTGTTCCCTCCATTCGAGCGCGAGAACATGAAACCTGTGTTAAGAACAGGGCGCCCGAACTGACTGTGTTGTCCCATGGAGCGTCAGCGTCTTTGTCACGCCCGGGAGCCCCGGTTGAAGGGTGTCTGAAGACAATGGAACCAGGGGTGATGCGGCCGGTGTAGCTAGCGTTGGCAGCTACTTCTGAGCCATGCTGATGTCGGGTGTTGCCAACGGCAGGTTGTTGTCGGCCCGCGTCATCCGTTCGGAATGCTTAGGAACTGGGATGGAGGAGTGTTGCGCCCAGACCCAGCAAACGGGGGAAATTTTAACCCCAAGTGCAGCGCCACTCTGCACGCTCGTTGACTGCAATGCTTAGGTGTTACGTTGGGGAACTGAGCATACGGATATCACACACACTGCAGCTCAGGCCCTCCAAGTATGGCGTGAGCTAATCCTGAACTGAATCAAAGATGGTATTGAAAGCAGGGATTAGCCGTGGGATTACAAGTTTAGCAAGATGACACTTGATCCTCCACAGACCGACTCCTGTCGGTCTAAGTTCCTCGCGAACCCCAACAAACCCGGGGTTGCCCCATTGACCCTATAAATATACCAAGGAAAAAGGGGGTCCGTGGTATTAGATCGCTCGCACTGGCTCACGGAACCCCCAACAATCCCAGGGTTGCCCTGTTGACCCTATGTATCGCTGGGTAGTACCCTCGTAGAGTCATCGATCTATAAAATGCACACACACAAAAAGAGAAAATATACCACCAAATCAAAAAATATACAGATAAATATAGAAAGTACGTTTATTACAATATGTTACAGTTTGATCAGAATGTCACAAAGGTGTGTAGTGAAACAGAAACCTCAATGAACTCTAAGATCTCAAAAAGACACGTCCATTTAGAATCACGCACACTAATCGCGTGTATTGGCTTACGACCTTAACACCTCGATCTTAATGTTGACCGACTCCTGTCGGGGGGGGGAGTTGAGGACCACTCAAAGTGTTAAGCCCTCAACTGTCCCTGGTCACTGAGTTGACCCCATGCGATATCGTTAGGTGATACTGCTGCATACGTAGAATCAAAATCAGTAACCTGCAAGCATGTACAAAGAAAAAAAGAGAAAAATACCACACAAAAACGACAAATGGCAGACACACAGACAGAAAATATGTATATGTAGAAGGACTACCATTCGTTGCTGATACGTTACAGTCACTCGGGGTACCACAAAAAGTCGAACAAAAACGGAAACTCAAAAAAGCCAAACGACACGTCCGTTATCAATGGCACTAAGAAAAGAAGGACGAACATGGCAGCTGCACCTCTATGCATTGTGGGAGCAGAGGGCGCACTACTAGTTGATCAAGTGTTTAGCAAATAAAATAAGCCGCAAAGGAATTTGCACATTTAGCAACTGTTTGGGCTAGGATGAAAGCAGTGGACTTCTGTTGTTGAACCAGCTTGTTACTTTTCTATAAAACCTTGCTGTAGTTTTAGCTCAGTGAGGATTTGGGACTGGGTGTGGGTTGTGTGAGGTTCTTTTCATTTTCTTAGTCATTAGCACATGTTCAAACTTTAGACCCAAAATCGGGTTGTCAAATGGTTTAACTTGACTGTTTTTTTAAATAACTTAAATTAACAGCTCATATGTAACTCTTCTGCATCGTAACTTTGGTATTTTTTGAAATTCTAGAGTGTACTATATCCTCCTCTAATATAAGCCCTTTGTGGCATGAAGTCTGAAATTCTCAAAGCAGTTATGCTGGAACTATGTTTGGAACTATATGAAATACTCTGGCAGCATATCTTGGTCTTGAGTATCATAGGAAGGGCTAAGGATTAAATAACGACTTAAGAAATCACATGGCCATTGACTTTCATGAGTCATGTTGTCAACTGGAAAGATTTAAATGAAACAGAAGAAGGAACTGTTCTATTTTCAGGGCAACTCTTTGGTTCAGTTGTATGTAAGCTTTTGGCTTCAACTGTACACAAATTTCCAGCATGAACAGAAAAGTGATGTCATATTGAACCAGAAAATTAAGGCAAATTGAATAGACGCGTGTTGGTTCATGTGCTGGTTATCACACTAATGCCCTTCACATAATTTTTTTATTGTGTGTGTCCTATTCACTTTGGTACTCTCTGGCACTGGAACTGCTTAAAAACCTTAGCAGAACTACAAAAAGCAGAACTTGGAAGCAACATCTGACTGAGATAAAGAGTCAGGAAAGGCCAATGCAGCAATGTCCTTGTGACCCTGGTGAGGCAGAATCGATTTGCATCTATATCTCATAAAAAAATATTTGAACATTTCAAGAAGCATTCTCTGAATAGCAAAACAATACTCAAACTGATAGTCAACCAGACAAAGATGCACGTCCAAATACAATTTAAAATCATACTTACTTGTAAGAATGCACAACAGAAACAGGTATTCAGTATATGAGATGATACCTACATGGGGTAAAAATCAATCAAAAAAGTACAAATCTCATTTCAGTGATACATGTACATGCATTTCACATGGGAAGAATATTTTCATCAAGCACTATGGTATACAAGCATAACTGGCTAGTGACACGAGGAAGGGGGCTCTACATCAAAAACAAATTGTCATTTGCAAAAGTTTAGGAGGACCCAAACAAAATGCAAGAACACCAGAGGAAAAACCAAACTTAAACCAATCAATTGTGGCAACTTATGTCTATTTTCAATGTATAACCTCAGTATCTTGGTTAACTTGAACAGCTACATTTCCATGATTTGAAATGTTAATATTTAGTGCGCCCTCCTTTATTTTTTATTACTTAGACTGGCTTTTTTTTACCCATGCTGCCTTACAGATAAAATGTCATACAAGACCTGTCTTTGCAAAAATTTCATTCAAATGGGTATATAGCACTACACTGATGTTATGTGCACCACTGTAAAAACAAGGTAATTAATCATTCAATGAGACAATGTAATACAGGCCAAGTGACAGAAATACCAATAAATTCCAGGTGGTCTTAAACTTTTGCAAATGACTGTAATTCAAATAAGTTAATTGCCATAAAAAAAAATCCCAATTTGTCTGTGGATGTCTTATTGATACATTCTACCTCCAGGAAGTATTTTTTAACAGTCAAGAATCCTCAATACACCAGGTTTCATAGGCTTGGCTTAAAGCAAAATGATCACAGGGATTTATAAGCAAATTTGTGGTGAGAGAAAAATTCTGAATTTTTATCTTCTTTTAACTCCACTTTTACTACAAGTCAAAAAGCTTTCCTCACACAAGCACTGCCAGATTCCTGCCGGCAAATTGAACAGCCAAAGGACACAGCAAATCATTTTCTTTTGCAGTAAAGGGACAGTAGTCCTCTCATCAAGTATTAGGATTGTGGTTAGTTTGCATATATTCATCATTCGGTGACCATGGTGACTAAAAGTGACAGCTGGTGCCCTGCTGAAGTTAATGAACATTTTGTAATTATTTCCCACTGTTGGGTTTAATATTGTGAGTTACATTCATGGTATTTTGAAAGAAGAAGTGTGACTTCTTCTTCTTTCGCTTTTTGTCTTTCTGTGATGTGATAAAAATTTAAATAAACAAAGAACTTTGTATACTTGGTGACAATAACTTTAAATGCATCTGCTACACTTACTGACAAATACACAATCCCTCCCACTTAGGTTTACTCAACTGCTTAACATGAAGAGAGCCCTCTAGTGAAGGTTTGATTAATGCCTGATTCAGTGAAGCTTGTTTATCTCATTTAATACATACACCCAAAAATGTGTGTTCCACCACTAAATGAAAACTTCTTTCCTTCCCTTTGCATGCAAACTCTTTAATTAAAGAAAGTCATTATGACTGCTTCAGAATATATGAAAATATTGGCAGAGCAGGTTACACATGTCCCTTAATGCAGGCTTTACAAGTCCTCATAGTGCTGTCCAACGAAAAACTTTGAAAGCTTCTAGGATGGAAGAAAGAGGTGAACATTTGAATTTTTTTATTTGTTACCTTTATCCATGATGGTTCGGAAAAGCTGTGTTGACTCCTTTTTCTTGGATATGGTGTTATTCAGCATAAATTTCACCTTTTCATCCTGAAGTTGAAAACGGCCAATGCGAGCTGGCAAGACAGAAAGATAACATGAACAGAAATAAGATTTGAAACAACATCTAAACTTGAGCAAGTTGTTAATAAAACCTACCATATGTCTGACAGTGCATAATGAAAATCTAGTTTATAAACATGAAAAGAATGTTTCTGTAAATGTGAAAAGAGTACGTTTGACGTCTGAATTTATCCATCCTTCACGGAAAACCAATTATATCAAATGTGCACATTACGACTAAATGAATCCAAAATGTGAAATATTTCTGTTAACAATAAGACATAAAGAGGCAGCTAAATTTATCAATAAAAATCCCTTGAGCTTATGAGTATGTGTATTTAGATCAATTAAGCAGTTATTGCTTAAATTACACAGATTCTGAGGAAGGGGTTTATAAAACAAATATCGCCTGCTTTGTCTCATGATTCTTGCGGTCAGCATGATGTCACTACAAATATTTAACATGCAGCAAAGGGGCAAATAAACCCTTCATGCTATTCATAATGTAGGCCTATAGAAGCTTGTGGATGTCCTACAGTGAGAATGTAGTAAACTAGCCTCCTGGAGGTAATCCATGGAGCATTCTGCTTTCCTGAGGTGAAAATAGCAACAGAATGCTCCACTGGATCACTGGGAGGCTAGTCTTACTATATCACAAGATAATGCAGCCAATATTTGTGAACTACATAAGAGTAACATCATCACATTAATGAATATCCTCTACATCAAAATACTTTTGGCTTTAAAATTTGAAATACTTTCATACTAGGGTACTGTCAACACTGGTTGGTAAAAGTTTCAAAATGATGACATCACCTTCCTGGAAATTAGTGGTTGAAATTTTAAGATGATCACTTTCCAATACCTTCATTATTTAATATGCATCAAAATGTTATCTTGCATATAAATGAGGTACCAACTAGATTACCTGACAGACATCAAAGCTCTGTGATGTCATCAAATCAAAAGTTAGTTTTCCCATATCACCTTGTGTTCATAAAATGAAGGCCTACATAGTTCGTCATTGATCAGCAATATAATTTCACACAAAACATAAATGAGTCATTGCAGAAATATTAAAGGGCTGTGTAACACTGTGATCTGAATATTGACAAAAATATAATTATACAATCAGAGCACTGATTGTCTAATTATATTTTTGTCAATGAGTGATTGTATTCCCCTGCAATTTTTGAGCATGTATACATTTTGATCGCTCTTCGATATTGCATCAGTTTATATGGGTAGACCCTGTGTGTGTTATGGGGACGTTTTTGTTAGGCAAATTAGGACAAAGCTGTATTTTTCTGTCCCTGCAGAATTGTATAATGACTAGCATACTTCCCAAAAACTATGGAAAAAGTATGCATGCACTTGAGTGTACTAGTGCATGTGTTATGATCAATTAACAAGATTGATGGGGGGTCAACTGTCAAGTTAGAGACTGACCAAGAGGCAACACACAGAATTATACCATGAATTTATAGGCAGAGACTATTCTCCTTTTCCTCTTGATTTTTGGAACAGCAAGGGTTTATTAAGGTCTCAGCAACCTAAGCCCTTCATGGAACTAATTAATTGACTCAGTGAAGGTGCCTCTCTGTACACCCACGGGACTTTGAGTGGGTGTGTCAATATCTCTGACATTTACCTAAGGGGTTAATGTCTGTCCAAGTACAAGCCCTCACTACGTCACTGTGATTAATCTGGCATTATCTGCGCCTGCAAAAACCTATCAAGAGTGAAATTAAACAAGCCTCTGGTCTTGAGATTGGAAAAAAGCTGTCACAGAGTCAGAAGAAAGGAAAGAGATACATCCATGTATAATGTCACGAAAGCAATAAAATATTTGAAAAATCAATTCTTGATGGTTGGAGGGATGCTGATGAAAAGTTAATAACACATTGTTTGAACTTTCCTGTTTGTACAGCTGTGTCATCTGATTCCTTTGGACTTTTTAAATGGAGAATTTGAAATATATTCCGCCTACATGAATTCTTGAATAATTGATAAAAAAACAACCAAGAAACTGAAACTAAGGTAATAAAAGGCTGTTGTCAAAAAGGAAGTGGTAAGGAATATTAAAGCAGATTGCAGAGTTTCTACTTGAAGCTCAAGAGACCTGTGTGAGCAGTGTTTAAGACCCCTTGTTGTAAAGAGGAGTTCACAATATGGTCAGCTGTCAGAACTGGCAGTTCATTTAAAAAAAGTTGAGTCTCCTCCTGGCCAAATGATAGGAAATGTAACAGAAGGTAATGTAATCATCATGAAATCATCATCTGACGATGGATCTTTGGAGGCACAGACTAGGTTCAGAACTAAACAGCACTGTGAAAAACTGTCAGGTGTCATCATAATGAAAGATATGCCTCAAAACAGGGAATCATGTACCACTTCTCCTTTGCAAAACAACCAACAGCTTTCCTTACAGTGTTTGCACAAAAAATCCATACATGACGGTATATTTTGGACTTCCGATGGTCCCCTATCTCTCCAATTGTATAAAGTTTATACAATCCCTGAATAATTCTTCACCACTGATTGATGGGTTATCAATCACATATCACTAAATTATTCATTACATTCATGAGGCAGAGTAAGTTGAAACAGAACATTCAATATGTCATCAAACGATACTATTCTTTCCGTTGCATGAAAATGAAGTATTTATGATTTGTAAAATGAGCAATGTCTTTTGTCTTGAGAAATAAGTTTTTGATGGCATAGAAGTGAAGATTTGACATTTAACAAAGAAACACACAAAACCTTGAATCAAGCAGCCTCACAATGTGGTTTTTATGTATGAGTCACAGTATGACATCACCATCAACAAAACAATTATATTTGTCCACAAACATCCAAATCAATAGGTACTCTGGTTTTTATTTAGTCACACCGATTCAAAGCAGCGCCTTCAAAGTACGCTTAAGTAATGTAGGATAACACCCTTGAGATAACCACGCAAGTGCAAACACAATTAAGTGGGAAAAGCAATTACGTACCAGAAAAGCTAATACTGCATGATGACATCTTACCCAATATCTGTATGAGATGTGGGCAGATTCCCTACGAGATGTGAAATATCTCAGGACTTCTAAATATATTACAATCCCAACACCACAAGGAGACACAGGACCTCATCTTAGTTAATTTGCTTTTAAGGGCTTATGTGTACACTGACAAATTACAGAGACTATTTCAACACAGCATGTGACGTTTTATTTAGTACCAGGCGTCAACTGGACAAAAAGTGGGGGTGTTCAAAAGCATAAGTAATTGCTGACCTGACTAGACTTTTAGGGGTTCATAAATACAGAATTATGAGGCAATAAGAGTAACTAGTCCACAGAATTCTGTCTCCAGGAAGAAAATGACAGTGCACTCTCAGTAAACAAAGCTGGCTTTTACCAAACACTTCCTTTCATTAAGTGGTAATATGATCAACTTTTATTTGAAACAGGGATCTCTTGTGATTGCATGTAGTGCACTGTGTAGATCTTCAAACTGTGTGCATATATACACACCATGGGTCCTCTGAAGAATTTCTCTGAGTGTAATGCAGGGCAACACTTTGGCAAGGCTTTGAAAATTGGAAGCCTTTTTTACTAGGTGAGTCTTGTACTTTTGATTTGTAAATAATGATAATGTATGTGTATGTAAGCCCACTTTCAGTTTTAGCATCTCTCATCGCACCTCTTTCCTTTACATTCAGTTTTAGCATCCCTCATCGCACCTCTTTCCTTTACATTCAGTTTTAGCATCCCTCATCGCACCTCTTTCCTTTACATTCAGTTTTAGCATCCCTCATCGCACCTCTTTCCTTTACATTCAGTTTTAGCATCCCTCATCGCACCTCTTTCCTTTACATTCAGTTTTAGCATCCCTCATCGCACCTCTTTCTTTTACATTCAGTTTTAGCATCCCTCATCGCACCTCTTTCCTTTACATTCAGTTTTAGCATCCCTCATCGCACTTCTTTCCTTTATATTCAGTTTTAGCATCCCTCATCGCACCTCTTTCCTTTACTTTCAGTTTTAGCATCCCTCATCGCACCTCTTTCCTTTACATTCAGTTTTAGCATCCCTCATCGCACCTCTTTCCTTCACATTCAGTTTTAGCATCCCTCATCGCACCTCTTTCCTTCACATTCAGTCATAACAAACAAAACTGGAAAATGGGCTGAGACATACATGTAAGCCCTGTAAATGTACATGTACTTGTTGCTAAAACTACATGGGTATGGCAGGGTACATATAATATTCGTCTTCAAGTGTAATAATAATCTTCAAGTGTACGCAGTGCACAAACGAGGGTCGCTAATATATCTTAACTTTCCCAAGTCCTCAAAATTACCGATTTGGGCGGGCTGGATGAGGGTCCTGGTTGGATGGGCCATGCAGCATGAAATAAATTAAACAACACAATGATAAAACAGACAAAAACAAACAGAGGCATGACACGATTTGTGAGGTCTGAATGGTACTTACGGTACATTTCTGAGTCTATTGGACCCCTCTGGACTGGTGTCCTTAATTTTCAACATGTGAGTAGAGTGAATGTAAGCTGGGCTAGGCTGTGCTCAGGCACAGTACAGCGTCAAATGACTTACTTATTTATCAAATGACTGACTTATTCTTCAAATGACTGACTTATTCTTCAAATGTTGAAGCCGCGCAGAGTACTGGTATATAAGCCACAGGGACATTTTTCATTGTGAGAATCAAAATATAAGCTGCCACCTACATTCGAACATTACGGTAATACCCAAGGTAGTTAACCCATCCAATTGGTCAAGAGTCCATCACAT
Organism: Acanthaster planci; assembly: GCF_054643075.1. Classification (NCBI taxonomy): domain Eukaryota; kingdom Metazoa; phylum Echinodermata; class Asteroidea; order Valvatida; family Acanthasteridae; genus Acanthaster; species Acanthaster planci. The sequence continues at coordinate 28,251,974 of NC_141778.1, read as the reverse complement.
GGTCAGCTTAAAACACTATATAATAAACCAGCCGGCAATAAAAGTGGTCCCTCAACAAAATACATGTACTTCTATGCTACAATGCATTGGTGCTTTTGGGTGACATCACTAATATACTAATTTTAATCAAAGAAGCTAAATTCTTCCTCCAGAATTGGGTTGGTTTTGAAGCCTAGGGAATTTAAAGTAAGACTTAATTACTATATTTGAAACCAAATGAATTCTAATGTCAAACTGTCAACTAAAAGCAGTAACCTCAAAATTCTTGGTCAAGACTGACAAGTTGAAAAGAAGTACGAGTGCACACATGTGCATGTACCAACATATCAATGGCTGTTAAATGTCAGTACCTCCTGGTGGAAAAAAAGGACCTGAATAATCAAAGAAAGTCATGCTAACATTCATAACTGTCAGGTCAAATTTGACTGCATATACATGTACCTGTATGAGTTTTGTTTTTGTTGTCATTGAGAAATATAACTTTAGGCATTAACGAATTTCAAACTGTGTTTTCTTGTCCTTACTCAACATCCCTCTAGATAACCGATGACAATAATTGCCATTTTAGTGTGGTTAAAATAAGTGAAAATAATGAAATAATTTCATTGTGTAGGCTGATAGAGTTAACACAAGTCATTGAAAGTGGCCCATGAACATGGATAGGAAAAGAACAAACAAAAGTTAAGTCTGTTTGAATGCATAATCTCATGTGTACACCAGGTAAATGCCCAAGCTAGCCCTGTTGAAGAACATCCCATCAGTCTACCTCTTCCTTGTCAGTGAAGGTGCATTTCAAATTAGGCAAGAGAGGAGAGTGCCCCCAAATAAATTTATTACTTGATACTGATTTTAAAAAGTCACTAAGTCTAAGAGACCTGTGTGGGGAGCTAACAAGGTTTTGCTACATTAATATTTCCTGTTTGAAACAGGAGTACAGCGTACAGGATATCATACCACGGTATACCACTTGATATTTGACCTACATTGCAAACTTGTTGAAAGATCAAAGAGTTGAACTCAAAAGGCATAGGCATTGTTCAATGTTACCAATTATTACCTCATTAATGTGGGGGGGGGATAAATTGCTATATTCAATAGATGATCTTTTTTGTTCATCCAAAAATATTTGGTCAACAATATATTGTAAACAGGCAGTTTTTATGGTGCTATGTATATGATCATTCTGATGTACATGTATCATTTGTATGTGTGTATACATGTATGTATAATCCTCTTGATACTTGAAAGAAGTATTCAACTGTAAGGCTGTGCCAAATATCAGAATATCTGAATATTTTTTTTGAATGTTCGGATGCAGAATGCATGAAAAAAGAAGGGAGAAAATTTGGAAATCACATTGTAAAATCTGTTTGACAATAAAACTGCTACTTTTTATGTATACTGGGCATGCATAAAACATGCAGTTTGCTATTGATACCCAGTGAGAAAGTGTCATACATGCGACTGTTCACTGTCAAATTTCAGTGATGTCACATTCAGTAGTCACAACTGACAGAGTTAACTGAAAGGGCTAGTGCAGTCTGCCTTGTCATTTTGGCACTGTACATTAAATACCATGATCATCATCATAGCAAACATGATATATTGAGTATTGAAATTAACACTTCCCTAATGAACCTTCCTTTCCAAAGTCTCCTCCATAGATAAATTATTTAATGGGTTTAGCCAGACTTATCAACTCTTGTATAGATTGGCTACCACAACACATGCTCAATCAAGCATTTGCCATTATCGTTCTGTGCAACAGCTGGCTCAGCACCAATAATTCATATCAAATTTAAAACTGCTTGATACATACATTGAGCGTTTACAAAAAAGTTCCAGGGACTACTTAAAGGGATTTTTTTTTTACAAAACATTATTTTGTGAAGATGAAAAATTCTTTTTGGCAATATAATGATGAAACCGTTACCAATTGCATGTGCAATCCTGAAATTTGGAATTATATCCACCCTGACTGTCACAAACTAATTGACACTATTTGTGTTTTTCTGAAACCATCACTGAAAGCCTTTCTGGACTGCAGCACAAAGCATCTTGCATTAAAAATTTCTGTGACTCCAATGGGTCACAAATAATTTTGTTGTACAAAAAATTAAGTAATTCTTAAGTAATTACTAGAACATTTGTTTGTAAATGCTCAATATTTGTGTCATGCATATTCAAATTCGATACAAATTACACAGGTAAGCCATGCAAACTGAATTTACTTTGCCCATGAAGTTCACAAAGGGATGATTATTTGTGCCAAAAAGTAATTAAAATGCTTTCATGGGTTCTCTAGTTTCAACTTTTTACAGATCAAGGACCAAGCTGGCATTATGATACATAAGCCCCTTCATCAAAAAAAAACCTTTTGAGCTTAAGACTTTTAAGGACCCCTCCTTTTCAACTTCCAAAAGTAACATTCTGTAAGACTCACAATAGAGTCAAAAGTGAGTACTGAGTGAGTGTGCCAGTTTGGTATTTCAAAAAGGCAAGGTCATTCAAAAACAAAGCCCTAAAATGCCAGTTGGTGTATGGCCATGTTGATAAGGCGGACCTTACATGTGCTTATTGCTGTTCCCAAATGATCTTTGACACACTTCATTTTTACCATGAACTGTTGGAACATCAAACTATGAAGTACATGTTTATTTCAAAACTAACAGGCTAACAGCAACCAAGAAAGACTTCTACTCAGTGGATGTGTAGACATTAAAGCTTTAACAGTCAGTGCCAGTCCAGGGTAATTTTCTCAGTAAATAATGATTGCTTTCAGTTAATGCTATTACACAGATTAAAGTTACAAATTCTCCAACTCCTCTAAATCTAAGAGGATACAATGCTGCTCTCGAAAAGGTAGATATGGATGAGTATGCACTGTAAGACAAAAGAAAAAAATGAAAAATAAGCCAAAAGGATAAAAGGAATTGAACACTCATTTTACAAAAAAATACATTTTATTCCTTAGACTGCAACATATCGTTCATATACATGTATTGTGGTTATCCCAAGAGAACATTCTAACCATTTTGACTCACATTGTACAAGAAAGCACAACTCTAACATTTCTAACTAGATTATGAACTTAATTTAAACTACAGACTCTTACTTTGTGAATATTCATGTATACGTGTACATATCATTAAATCAAAAGTAACTATTTTCAACCCTAAGTCTGAATACCAGGAACCAAAATTAAACAATCACGGTGATGTAACACCAGAGGGACTCACAGCACCTGAGGCACACAATCTAGTTTGGCAGGATTTCATGGTTCAAGAAACTTGTCTGTATTCAAATCACTTTTTTATTATTATTCTGTGAATGAATTGCATGTAAAGGACTGATAATCATTATTTTATTTTACTTTATTTAATATTTCCAAATAGGTCACTTGGGAGACATTTTGTGTTAAATTTTTCAACATTCGGGAGACATCGGTCATTATTGAGACATTTCAACGTCTCCCTAATGCTCCAACTTCCAAAAGGAGGAGAATTTTTTGGTCCACATTTTGAGAGATGATAGATTAGGGTCTGAAAGGAAAACATGCAAAGTTTGGTTAAGATCGGATTAGGGAATATTGAATTATGCGACGGTAACATTTGAAAAATTTTGTGCACATTCCTATGGGAATGTCTCCCAAGTGACCCATTTTTGGTACTCTGAAAATGTCCAATTATGGGTTGGAATAAAGTAAAGTATCAGTGTACATCTACGTGTACCTTTTATCTAAAAGTACACATGTACATGTATTCTATTAGGATTAGAAATGTTGGTCATTGTGAGGTGAAACCAAAACCAGTACATAAAATGTTCTTGCTGAAGTGAATTAGTTTTAATCAAGCCTGAGTCACTACTCTATAAATTACAAGGGAGCTGGATCACAAACAAACCTGTTGTAACATGACTGCTTTTTGCACTCATTAAAGCCAGGTAAAATACCATTACTTGAACTTCATATGTACATATGGCACATAAAATTAACACACGTACGGTACATATGGTTGAAGATATTTTTCACTAATTGATTATTAGGTATGAGTTTCTTGCTCACAATCTCCTGTGCACTCCAAGTTTTTAAACCCTAGAGTCTTAGAGTCCGGTACCCTTGGTACCTGTATCTCTGAAGGAACAGTCCTCTCTGCGGGTACATGCAGGTGCTCTACTGCATGCATTTCACCTGGGCTTAGACAACATTTAATGTGGTCTGTGATTTCAATCAAATTATGGTACTTGATTTGTAATTCTCAATTTAAATTCAAATTTCTTTAATTTTGCGAAAGAAATTCATAAAAAAAAATTAACACAAATACAGATAATTAGCTTGTTTTGGCAAATAATTGCACCAATTTGTCTCTGATTTTCATAAAAATTTTAAACTCTGATTTTAGTTAAAAAAACAAAACAAAACAAAACTGATTTCAATTTTCAAAAATTGCAAGCACTGATGTCATCCCCACTATATATGCACCTGCCCATCAGTTTTGGCTGACCTGTCTCAGAAAAATGCATGCTACCCAAGAATGGAATGTTCAATTTTCAGAGATTTGCTGTCAAAATGACCGCAAAGAGTTCCTCTGAAAACTCCCAAAGGCTCAATTTCAGAAAATAATGCAATGCAATGACAACCCCCAAAAATGTTGAAGACAGATGGATTTTTCCCCTCCGCCTCTTTAAGGGTTAAACAGTTTAGGAGAGCAGCTGCACAGAATGTCTGGATGGTAAAATTTAGAAAGACAAAAGAAAGAATGAAAGAAAGAAACAAACAAACGTTTTTTTAATAATTTTAAAGAGTGACTGACTGGACTGTGTCCAATCACTAAATGATACAACAATAAAGCATTTCTGACCAAATTTGTTTATTCCTTTTAACATATCCTTCAATAATTTTTTCCATGCATGGTCCATACACATCTGCTTTCTTTGGTGAAAAGTGATGCCAAATGTCAGATGTCCCACAGTTTCAAAACTTTCCTTGGAATTTTAATTTCCCACATAAAGTTTGGGAAACAGTAAGGAAAAGAAATATTGAAAATATAGTTGTTTGTGCATGGGCAAGAGAGATTCATGAATGTTATTTACATGTATGTAACAGTACTTGTGTGAAAGAACTACAGCACACTTCTAGTGAGCATATTGATGTTTCAATGTGCTTTACTTACATCCAACCCTGAACCAAACTGTTTAAAACTGAACCCATACTAGACCTTGGAGTCTACTTGCAGCACCACAAAAATTGTTACATTCAATATGGATGTGGACAGTGAGATAGTTGGACAGGTGGAAGTTGATATTACATAGGCTCTTATTTGCTTAGCTACTCAACAAAAAGTAGCTTTTTGCTATACATTAAATACTTACTATATTAAATATATTCTCTCTACTCCTTGAATACAAACAAAACCATAATGCATGGCATGCATGTTGTCATACAATTTAGACAAGCTGTAAAAAATCCCTGGTAGTTCTTCCCCAAAAGTGAACAAGATGAACATGATCATGAAGAGTTAAATAACTACAGAATTATGCCTGTAGTCATGTCAGTATACCTTCCATTAAACACAGAAAAAAGGAACAGATTTCCCAAAATAATGACAGAGTTTTGGGTGAAGCCCTTTGGGACAAATAATCATAGAAGGAAAAGAGGATAAATAAGTGTAATCCTGTGCACTACAGGTTCTGTTAAGTATTTTAAGCAGCCTAGTCATCACATAAAAGAACGACCCTCCCAACCGGAAGTAACTCTCAGACAGTATTAACTATAAGCCCTCTGTGTGCAGACAACAAAGTAGCAATAAGGTATGACCACACAGGACTTCTCTTCGGCAAGTGCTTTCAGGCTCCACCCTATTTCTTCTCGTTCAGGGGTTATGGAGGAGTACATCTCCCACTCTGAATGTATCACAGCATCATCATTTAACATTAAGTCCCTTTTGCAAGTTCCAAAATGTCAACTATTTGGCATAGGACAGACTGCCACAATGTTGATTCATATTTTTTTTTTCAAATTGACCTTAAAAAAACAAAGGAACTACTGTTATGTTTTGTAAAATAAGTGATAAAGGTGCTCTATTTTCATGCATTGTTGTAAGATGTTCCTCCATGTGAGCCCTCATACTAGTGTTTTTTTGGCCATTTGTTTGCACTCATGGGCAAAATTGATTATGTTTTTCTGTTTAATTCAATCAGAATTCAGAAACCTAATACCTAAATCAAGGAGAGGCAAGAAACATGTATTCTATCTGCTGCCCTCTGTAGAGTTGTTTTGTGCAACATTTTCACATCAGGAGACACGACTTTTCAAGTCACTGCATCATCCCAAATAAATAAATAAAAACTTCACATATCTGACCCATAAAACTGTGTTACCCTCCCATCATATACATGCATAATTTACATAAACTTGTCATGCTGGCAATAAACAACACCAGACCAGATCTTGCAGTGTATAGTTGAAGCGAACGTTGTTGATTTTTTGCATCCTTGATTTCCAGTTAAGTATTATGATTATGAGACACCTCCCTAAACTTAAGAAATGAACAGAGTACCAGTACAATATAGCACCAAATATGGAACTGTGTTTAGGTCTACAAAAAATCTAATAGAGAAAAACTTTCTGACATGATACACATGCAAAACAGCCCATGCGTTTCTATGCACCTTACCACAAGTTAAACTTACTCAACACCCATGGTGGTTCCTCAATATAAACTTCTTGTGATAGATTTATACCATCAAATAGTTAGTAATAAGAAGGGTTTTTTCAAATATATCAACACAAACAAATCAACACAAACCTTATCTAAGACAGCAACAACGGTAAAATGTAAGTAACAGACCAATTTATACGTAAGAGTAGGAGAGAAATATGTACAAAAGCTATGTTTTAACATAACTGGAGAAAGATTCATATTTTTTGGATAAATAAAATTCCCATTCTATGCTTTACATGTATAAAAGAACAAGAGCCAGTCATTCCCTGACCGTCCCATTGCTTCTGCATGCCCTGTACCCTCCATCAAGCTTCAGCCATTGCATTTTAGCTGCCACTCGAGTAATAACCATGCTAGAATGATAAAAATGCTTTAATTGAGAGCATCAGTGAAGCTTATCTCCACCATTCATCCCTCATCCTTCTCCAAGGACATAAAGTCAGAATGGAGTTGGATCTGTGGGGGAGGCAAAAAACCCAAACCCTCTACACAAAAGATCGAGTCAGATCAGTTAATGAAACATTTGGACAACAGGACAATGAGAGTGGCTTTATTGAGTAGAATGATACTGCTGCCATCATTCAAGAAAGTACAGCAGTTGGAGTGGTATGTGTATATTAAGGATTAGGAAAAGAAATGGCGAAAAAAAAAGACGGAAAGATTTTTGTTGGGGGGTAACATGTCCATCTCAGGATAGCTAAGGCTGTGTGATAGGAGGCGGTCTGAAAAGAAATGGGTTGACGGGTGATACCATGGTTACTAACAATACTGAGACAGTGGATGACAAAACAGAAGCACTGTGGTGGTAAAACGGATTAAAAGATGGGCTCACGGGATATCGGCATGTGTCAAAGCAACTCTTGTTGAGACTAGAAGGGAGCACACAAATAAAAGCCAGTCAAAATCTCCTTGTACTCCTGTTTTCAACCAGTTTCTGATTTAAATTTTATTGGTGCAATAAAAAACAGCTTATGCATATACATTCTGACTAATTTTTCCCACAATGAAATGGAATGTTTAAAAAACCCAAGTGCATGCCAACTTGTTCGATCCTGATTGTACACGGCTGCCTCATATCTAATAACAGAATGAAACGACTGTCAACATTTCACTTGGAACGCCAGAAATATCTCTTACAATACAGATCTAAAACGCCAGAAGGCTTGGTCAGTGAAAGTAAACTGTAAGCAACAACATGGCAGTATGTTTCTTCACCACCTCGTAAATTTGTTTCAGGACCTTCTGCTCCCTGCAAATGTGGCCCATTTCTATCTACATTTTCTGCTTTGAAATTTACGGAGTTTTATAAGGGCCCTTTGCCAAAGCATACACCAGGGCCAAGATACCAATGGTGCCATCAATATTCTTTTGCTTCTCCTAAATCATAATTCTCTCTAGGGCTGTCTCTTTGTTTGCATCTGCAACTGGTAGGCTCACAAATCACACCACAGACCCAGAGAAGAATAAGGTTTAACATTTAAATTTCCGGAGAGTTAAATCAGATGAAAATAGAAGTTGAAGGAGATAAATGATATTATAGATCAAGTTGATTCTGACACTCATGTCAATATACCATTTAAAAACACAACCTGTGGCACAAGCACATCGAAATCAGGAACAAGTCTTCAATTGATTTTTTGAGATATGTACATGGTCAGAAAAAGAATTTCATAAGCTTTCAAATGGTACATATCACAAGTGTGTTGATGGTAAACTTTCATACAAACACTTCCAAAATATACAGCAACTGCCACATGGATTTTTTCAACATTTTTACCCACATCCCCACTTTACTCGGCCATCATAAAATGGCCTCAGTGACTTATTCCTGATTATGATGTACCGGTCACAACTACTAAAAGAGTTTTTTTTCACAATAAAAGCATATTCTAAATTTACAATCTATATCAAAATCAATGAGTTTAGGCTGAAATTATTAAAGATGTAAAAACTAATTCTGTACCATTCAAACTCCTTAGTTGAAATACATGCACTTTCCAAAAATGTATGTTTAATGAGTGTTTCTTTTAATTAAAAATTGGTCTTGTCTAAAGGACAATTTATTGCCAGCTTTTGTAGAACAGACCTTCTGCATTAAGATTTCGTGACTTGAAAACATTTTGAAATCTACCGTTGTTACTGTAAACATTATTTTTCTCTTTTACAATGTTAATAATATCAAACAATTCACAATCACACCATCTTTTCATGAGAGACCATAAGATATGCTTTTCAAAGCCAAATCCACTTCAAATGGGAATAAGTCTAGTGAGTTTAAGCTGATTTGATTGTCCTTGCATGTTTTTGCTGGGTGTTGATAATGATGATCTTGATCTTGCAGGAACACCTTTTTTGTTTAATTATCAAGATATTCGTTTTAGCAATCTGGAATATTTCATAGATTGAAGGGTTTCATGAGCAATTGAAATTTATGTCTACTGGAACTTGCATTGAGTTACTCTACAATGTTACCAAAAGGTTCATTAACTTGATCATATTTTAGATCTTTTTTAGAAAACTGTCCACAGCTGGGGATCTCAACAACATCTGACAACGGTCAATTAAAGAGGCAGTAAGTAAGAAACCTTCAAACACTTTACTGCTTACAAAGCAAATCAATTGTTTACACAACCCAAAAAGTAGTGAAGAATGCAGGCAAATCTTTCCAAGGTTTCGAGTGAATTTGCCACCCATCCTGACCCCAACTCAACCCAGTTTCTCTCAAGAAGTCCTGGTGGGCCATCCAGCACCTTGTTTCCGGCAGCCCCACAGTGGCTAAGATCTAAGGTTTTTCCCTAAAGATGATAAACATTCCTGCCTCACCCTCAAAAAGCATATGGACCGCAGTACAGCAGGGAACTACTTGCTAGCAGATAACCCTGTCATCACTCTACTGCACTTGGGTGTAAACACAAAAAAGAAGGCATGATCAAAAACAGACTAAATAGATTCTGTCCAATATTGGCTCCGGGTGAGAACAGGAACATCAATCAAAGACCACAGACACAGCTATAAAGTGCATTCGCCAGACACAAGCTGTGCAGATTCAGTCTTCATTTGTGAAAGGGGGAGATACCAGCTCTCAGCAACACAATATAAGAGTAACTTCTAATGATAAAATAGGTTTAACTTAGAGGTGGTCATCAATATAACCTGCCCCCGTGTGCCTTTCTCAACATGAAATATGTGACCGACTCTAGAAAAATGGGTACAAAGTAGCAAGATTCCGATTTCAGTTAAGAGTTTTTTTATATGGCTGGATTCTGTTCATCAAAAGCTACAATTTGATATATGAATGACCCCTATAGTGTGCTGCATTCCAGAGATAGAAAGACATTTGCATATCCGCCTTTTTGGCTTCAAGAAAAGCCATTTCTGAGAAAAAGCTCATAAAGTGTAGCACTTGGAAACAAAACGCTATGTAGGATTTCTTACTGAATAATCAATGTTTCAGGTTTATTCATCAGTATCCATGTTTGTAGTCACAAATTCTAAAAATATTAATATTATAGAATATTATACAAATATTATATTAAAGGAAAAAAACACAAAATCACTTTTTTGGACACATTTTGATTTTGCCCTGTTCAAATAGAACAAGCCATTATGTGTTTTGGCATTGCGCAACTTAATATACCCTTTCTTGCAGAGCGGGTCACATACATGTACATCCAAGCTCATTTGCTTTTTGTGACATACTGAAGAGAGGAAGTCAGATTTGCACTTGGGTATTATTTCAGCTTCCACTCTGTTCCAGATAATGAGACAAGTCTTTTGAACTAGCTGTAATAACCTTTTTTTGGAACAGTTTGCTTATATCATGTGACAAATTGATTCTTCCTTGGTCTACTTTATTAATGATCATTGCAAAGCAGTATTACAAATTACAGTACTTGATCATTAGTGTCAAAAATCTGTTAGCACTGCGTTCCTCGGACCTGGCCAATGGCTGGCACTGAGGACAGTTTGTATCAACACTGGTGGCAAGATTTAAGACCTTGGCTTGGTGGGCTCCTTGTATACCCTTCAATCCTGCACCCAAGACATCCTGGAGTAACCACTTCCCGCTTCAACCCCAACCCCTGTTTACTGTGTATCCGTAATAGACCTAGGAGTTGAGCACTATTTATTTGTTTGCCCTCAAAAAAGCAGATACAGTGATATGCACTATCCAATAATATCATATCCAGATATATTTGGATTCCAGGTCTGTGTGACCACAGGGCCAAACATACTGTTACTAATCTAATCCTGATGCCAGTCGCTAACATGTGATACTTTCAATGTTTTGCAATGGCCCAGTAAGTCATTTATGTACCTTGTACAATTTACATTGGGTTAAATTAGAGCGTGATGAAAACATCTTGGATCTACACTGAAGTGATGGTATTCAGCATGTTGTTCAAGTTCATCATGTGCCTGCTGATGTTTGCCTATGCATGAATTTAATACTGAATGCACAATTCTTTTCAGGCTTGATAGACGTGTATTATGTGTGTATCATCAGACCTCACTCAGCTCTCATCACTAGACAACTTCCATTGTTATACTGCAGACATAGATAGTGGATTTTTATTGGTCGCGAACTGATCACATGATAAGCCACAAATGTACATGTATCATTTACAATCGAGCCACTGGCAATGTTGGTGGGCTACAAAACATGATGGACAACGGTGATCTTTCCCACTGTCAATGTGGCAAGTCCACTGCATTGCAATCCTGTAACTTTGGGTGCAACTATGGATAGCCGCACTGGTACTACGCTTTGATCATTGTATTGTCTGTGTGGGGGCATTGTAGCATTGTGCGCGTTCGCAGGTGCTGGTATCTGACTATGACCTGCGTGCACCCAGCTATGCTCGCATAAACTCTAATTGCTGTTTCTGCTGCCACTCCAATGCTATAAAATGCCTATGTCATTGTCCCTTCAAGTTTGCTCTTCACTCTTGCAAATATTTTTCAATGGAATTTTCACTAAATAATTTTCACTAAAAAATAGTGCTTTATGAATCCCAATTTGTCTTATTCCAAAAAAAGAAAACAAAAATGAAACACAGCTCAAAAAAGGGCACCGTAATCAATAATTTGCCTTGTAATGTAATTTAATATCTAATTTGCTCTTCAAGAGTTTAAATTTATCTCAGTGTTTTTATTTAACTAGGAATTAAATAAGCGTCTCTTACGCATGAGACCATTCCAGTGTAATCTACATGTATGACCATGGTATAACAAAATTGTTTTTCACCTCAACAGCCATTTGCCCCCTCAGGTGTACCAAACACCATGGACCCGTCACAGCAGACAACAATTGTTAAATATTCCTGTACACAGCACATAACCAGTCAATCCTAAATCAATCTAGCATTTCACAAGGACTTCCCTGTTGATGACTACAAAAATTTCCTCTCTCCCAGTACTTCATATCTACATTGACTGCCACTCTTTTACATGTACAATAGAAAAGTCTGTACAGGTCTAGCTGACACTGACCTAGTTCATGCAGTTAAACTGCCTGAGTCTGGTAGAAGTGGGTGCCACCATTGCATCTTTCTCAACTGCTCATAAATTCTGGAACTCTAGAGGTGAAATGGCCTTGCAAAAGCTCTGCTGAATGACTCTACTGATTTGACAGTGCCAGACAGTATTTATGTCTGGCTGGTGTAGCGTGTATGTGCATATTTAGTGCTAGATTAAACATGAAAATGTTGTATGAAAGAGCATAATATACATATGTCACTCTTTCTCTTCCCTTGGATAATCCACTGGCCGATAATCCGAGGATCACAGATGAAAGTTTGATGGAGAGAAAGACTCTGTTGGTGACAGTGCTCGCCTTTTGTTGAGATCAATCCTTTTCAATGTGAGACGTAATGTACATGTGTGTTAATGCTTTCTGCTACTTCAACAGCAGCGGGCGAATAATCATGACAAATACTGCAAGAAGTTAGCGGTGTACTGAGATGTTATTGCCACAACACACCTTGACTTGTCTAGTTCAACTCGTCACCCAAAATTGCGTAAACTGCTTGTTGGCACACGACAGAGATTTCCCATAGAATCAGCTCAAATAGTTTTCTTAATAGATCGAGCAAAAGCCAACGCAACACAAATGGCTTTTTGGTTTTTCTGCAAAGCAAACCCTTGCATATAGGCTTGACATCTCTGATATTACTACCTTAGACTGTCTGTATATTTGCATGAAAAAACAAGAAAATTGCACACATTTTCCGTTTAGTTCAATTCAGTGTGATTCATTCTTTCCATCTTTCTCACTCGGACAGTGCACAGGTCATGGCTGAGATTTACAAATAATATGACTGGATGGGCTTAGGCTAATCCAGATACAAGTTTAGTTGATAAGCTCGACAAGGTAAAGCACTGGACCCCCGGAGAGAAAATAAAATGAACATTCCATTAAAAATGAAGTACTGTAAGAGGATCCAGGAACCTAGACAATAAAATACATTACATTTATTCTTGTCATCCCAGAGATCAGATGCCTGATTTTTCACATCGAATGGAATACTCAATTTGTACTTTATGTTATGGCCAGTTCATTGCAATGTTTTAGCTATAAAACATAGCAGCGAAAGTTGCTCAAGTTGAAAAGTGTTCAACTTCTGCAAATTTACAACATCAATATTTGACCTAATGTAAGTTTCACATTTGTGCTTGCTTTCATACCATGTTTGAACTAGTCTTTATACTCCTCTCAAAAAAAATCTAAATTTCAAGCTTACAATTATCAGGATACCAAAACTCAACTCTTCATTTACTATGGTAACTTGTGCTGTTTTGTATTTGTAAAGTATCTTTCAAGTTTCAACCCAGCTTGAGACCTGAGGACATGTAAAAGTAAACTTTAAGTTAAACTTTAAATTAAACTTTAACACTCAGCTTGTGTGCAACACCTGTCAAACGCAAGGCTGATATCAACAGTCAACCCCAGGGCCCAGAAGGAGGGGGAAGTTCACCATGCCATGAGGCTTCAAGTTGAATGAAACATTTAAAGTTAGGCTTCAGATTAAAATATTCATAATCAAAATGACACAAATATTCACAATTCTACATGCACAGTACCAGTGATCCACAGAAAAAAGAAGATTCTTGTGGCCCAGATACTTCCATGAGAAATCAATTCCTACGTTATGTGTGATAAACGAGCCATCAATTGACAGACAGCACACAATTAGATCAATCAAGCCATTTCCTGTGGCAACATCTATTATGGGCTCAATACTACCTAGGGAATACATCACAATCCCTATAAAGATGCTACACTGTTCATGTACATGTACTAGAGCTGTAGTTGAGTAGTAAACAAATCAGGAATAAGGCCTTTTCACACTGCAGCCTCTCAACCTGGGTTGAACTCAATCCTGGGTGAACCCATGACCCCCCTTGGTTGAAAATTAGATTTTTCAACCCTGTGTTCAGCCTGGCATTGTTTCACTCTTGTTTCATGTAAACCAAGCTTATTGGGGCAAGTTCAACCCCCGAAATGTGCACGAACAAGTTTCAACCCGGGTTAAAAAATCTTAATGCTGGTCCAGAGCAGGGCTGAATTCAACCTGGGTTGAAATCAATCTCAGAATTGATGCAGGGTTGGTGTTGGGTTAAAAAATTTTCAAGTGTGAATCGTCGCCACTTTTCAACCCTGCATCAACCCTGAGATTTGTTTAGTGTGAAAAGGCCTTTGCAGGCATTTCTGATACAGCCTCCATCAATTTGTTTGGAATGCCAGAGGCATATGAAATTATTGACAGAAATATTAGCATCAGTAGCTCAAACTTTCTGCCACAAGAGGTAAAATGACAACACTAGCACCATAAAAAATAGACTTTTGATCTGAAACTTAGAAGCCTGGCCATGTTCCTCGGTTCACTTTACCTACTATTACATTATATGTGTACCTCTGATGTAAGAATGCATTTTATAGTAATTCTTCTACTATACATGTATGTAAAAACAGCCTGTGTGAATGTTGAAAAGAAAAAAGACTTACTACCACCTCATTCAGATTAAACAGTGAAGTCTTGGCTACTCTTTCAATTGATAATTTGAGCACCTGCTGTTCAACAAGTGTGAAAATAATATGTGGCTCTTCAACAACATCTTGTATTCACTTTAGCCCGAAACTGAGAAATAATTTATCCTATTCACATGGCTGCCCATAACTTGATATATACAGGTTAAAAATGGGTTAGTCAAACACGCAAAGAATGTGTCCAGTGCACCAGCCATAAACCAATGTTTTTAGCCATAAGAAAAAACATTATTATTATTATTGAAATGTTAACGACTTGTCCTCTGCGAACATTAAATCAACAAAGGGATCACTCCCATGAGACACACATAAATGTCTGCCTATTTTATGCTTGTTAGGCCATCAGTTCATTTATTTTAGGGAGTACAGGACCCAAATCAAAAACTTTTAATAGACAGGATTTTGTTACTGCCACTTTTATCCATATATATATAACATATCAATATATATATATATATTGTATTTGTAGTAAATAAAACACAAATATTTAAGTTTCACAGTAAATGCCCCTTTTGTTAATTTTTAAACCAGGAATCTGCCCAACAATTTAATCCCTGTCATTAACTTTGAATACAGTACATTGAAATCAAATTGTGGTATCCCTGGACATGGATCTAATGGATGGAACTGAAAGAACATGTATTTATAACCTGATAATTCTGACAGGTTTGTGATGGGTAATTGAAAAACTGTTTATCGTAAGAAGTTCCACCAGAACAAGACTTTATGCATCATTTGTATTTAATGAATCTTAGGTCTTGGACTGATCGAAAAACAGCACTTCCAGAGAATTTAGTTCTAACCTTGCAGCCTTACAGTGTTGTAGTCAGATACTTTTTCCGAGTACAGAGTTAGTACTGCCGAGTACTTAGATATCCAAGTACATGAAAGTCTGAGCACTTTGCCAGCGAGTACAAGTACTGGTTTTCAAGTATAAGTACTTGTATCTCCAAGTACGAGTACAAGTACTTCTAATTCGCTAAACAAAAAACCTGCACTTTGGCATTTACATGTACTTCCATTTTGTACAAATTCTTGTTACTCTTTGAAGCAAACTGTACTAATGTTGATACAGATGACGTGATTGTATGGTAGCTATGTACATGTATGTCAGCAGCTGTTTCAAATTCGTAGATTCTTCAAAATCTGATAGTCAACATTTGGTACGGTACAATGTACGTGCATACATGACATACAACTCACCATCAGTGACACATGTACTTTGTGTAATGCGTAGAAAACATGTATGGTGAAGTCTGCTTTCATGACTCTTATTCTGATCCTATGTTAATCTGTGTGTCATCGGAATTTTCAGCTATAGGCAGTGATGTAGTCGAGTACTTTTTGAGAACCAAGTTCTCTACCAAATATTTAACTAGTGAGGAGAGAACAAAGCCGAAGTACATCGGCAGTTGATGGTACATGTACATGCATAAAGGTAAGATTATAAAGCAACATAATGACTTCAGACCATCACTGTTTGATTAAAATTAACTTTTTAAAAATACTCGGAAAGTACTCGGCCGTGTACTTTCCGAGTACTTTTCTCCTTAAAACTTAAATTTTACACAACTGGGAGTGTCTGAAGTCTAACATTTACTTTGTAATCTTACCTTTGCACATATACCATCAAATGCCTGTGCACTCTGGCTTTATTCCCTCTTACCCAGTTCAGTATTTTGCGGAGAACGTTGGTACTCGGAAAGTACTCGACTACAACACTGGCTATAGGCACCAGCCTAGCAACACCCAAAGTAATAAAGAGACCACTTTTAGGAATACCCAAATTTTGGGTCCAAGACGCCTTTTGTGGTGCTTTGATCTGCAATGTGTGGTACATAATGCGATTCACTATGACCAGCCTCTTTTCAAGCGTACCAGCTGCTTCCCGTGATAGCAGTTCGTCTGATGATGGTTCAAAATCAAGAATAGGCTTTGAAATCAAGACCAGGAATAACCAATAACCCAGTGTTTCACGGTTGTGATTGGTTAATAAGCCCACAGATGTTGTGCCATTATACCTAAACGGTTCCTCATGCTAGTGTTAGGCTCTCCATTTCTTGGACTGTACTGCAGATCGGTCTGTGAGGGTTGATATTCTTGTATTGTTATATTTTAATGGCCGTGGTAAGTTAAAGGATTTTTTAATTGAGTAATGTTAATCAAGTATGAATACCTTGATGCTCATGTACAGTTTGGTTTGTAGTATTTTACAGCCTGAGTACAAGTACATTTCTTTAAGTATGAGTACTTGGAAATTCAAGTAAAGTGTAGTACAAGTATGCTGCAAATTGTGAAGAGCACTCGAGTACAAGTACCTGGTATGAGTGCTACAACCCTGCAAATTCAAGTACAGACTAGTACAAGTATGTTGCATATTATGAAGAGTATTCGAGTACAAGTACCTGGTATGAGTGCTACAACCCTGCAAATTCAAGTACAGAGTAGTACAAGTATGTTGTAAATTGTGACGAGTACTTGAGTACAAGTACACGGTGTGAGTGCTACAACCCTACAAATTCATGTACAGAGTAGTACAAGTATGTTGCAAATTGTGAAGAGTACTCGAGTACAAGTACCTGGTATGAGTGCTACAACCCTGCAAATTCAAGTACAGAGTAGTACAAGTATGTTGCAAATTGTGAAGAGTACTCGAGTACAAGTACCTGGTATGAGTGCTACAACCCTGCAAATTCAAGTACAGAGTAGTACAAGTATGTTGCAAATTGTGAAGAGTACTCGAGTACAAGTACCTGGTATGAGTGCTACAACCCTGCAAATTCAAGTACAGAGTAGTACAAGTACGCTGCAAATTGTGAAGAGTACTCGAGTACAAGTACCTGGTATGAGTGCTACAACCCTGCAAATTAGAGTACAGAGTAGTACAAGTATGCTGCAAATTGTGAAGAGTACTCAAGTGCAAGTACCTGGTATGAGTGCTACAACCCTGCAGCCTTGCCTTCCACCTGAACAATGAGAAACAAAAACATCTCTTAAAGTTTCCCTAGACAGAAATGAAACCACTGCAATCTTTGTAAAGTGCTTTCTTGGTACAAGTACCTACCTGGTCGGTGTTTTCTAGAGGATTACCACAATTTTTGGATGAAAAATTTAAAAATTGGTGAAATCTTTTACTTCTTTGCCTTTTTCTGTGTTTTTGTTTGCAGTTTCAGTTTTGGTTTTGCTTCTATTTTTTCTGTGGGGTGAACAACACCACCACAACCCCTTCCTTGGATGAAATCACCAGGTTTTGTACAGTTCAGGTTGCTTTTTTATCATTTCTCACATGTTTGACAACCTCGGAAGTGGAAAATGAGTAAATATCCTGAACCCTAATTGGCAAAGAGGAAATCAAACTTGGAAAAAATTTACACTCCAAATAAGAGCAAATTAATTTCATATCATTTCCCCAGGATGCTTATTTGAGTCACGCACAAAAAAGGCAGTAAGGAATAGAGTACTTCCTTCTACAACACAGTACATGTATACTTACAGAGTTCCCATAAGCAAGGATTGCTCTGAAGGACCCATATAACAGATACATCAGCGAATTGATGTACTCAGGTCATACTTGATCACTGATTTCAACTGTACGAGGATGGCTAAGCTCCAAATGTTCTAACTTCTGGATTCCTCTGTACAATCAAGATCCGGATGTTAACACTTTTTTGACCTCAAAGCTACTCCATCTCGGTGTTACATGTTCAACTTACCTTTTAACAATATTTTTCCTTGAACAGCATGTTCACTAAGTAAGATTTGAAGCTTTACATGGTGGAAGTTACATGAGCTATAGGTTTGCTTCAGAGGAAGTGTGGTTCTGAGAAGAACCAGTGAGTATCAAATCAACCTTTCCGCCAGGACCCGCTGGCCATCCACAGGAGAGTGTGCCGGAGTCGAGTAGACAGTTGGGTTATAAAGGAAGACAGTTCCTGATGGGGACTTTGAGTTCTGCGTTGTCCCATTTGAACATGTAAAGGCTGGTTGATACCACCGGTGAATGTGGAAGCAAATTTGATGTCATGAAAGATTTCCAGCAGTTGAAATGTGTTCAAATTTAGCAAATTTGTAGTGGGAATATTTGATCTGACATCACAAATTCACATTTGTGTTCATTTTCAGGCTAAGTATGACCTCGCCTTAATTCATTATGCCTGAGAATTGCCATCACTAATTGACGTAATCCCGCTTGCAGAAGATATTAATTTGAGTTTTAACATACCAGGGATGAGGTACAGATACACCTAAATACAACTTAAATTCTTTTCAACAATTACTCCTCTTCATCCTGAAATGTTCAATTGCATTTGTGACTGAGATCCAACAAAATGAGTCTCACTTACTCTGTTTTCGTTCGCACCACAAGCTGAGCTTTTTGTTTTGATGTATTATTCAGTTTGGCATCCTGATAAGAGAGCACATTATATGGGTAACATGTTTAGGGATCTTCCATGATCTAGTGTTAATGTTTTTATGGAAAGCCATTTGAATAAAATGTGATGTACATGTAAGCTTTGTCATTTTGGTCCATGTCAACTTCAAACTGATCAGGACACTGTCCTTTTCTCCAAACTGTTTAATACAGGATTCTAGATAATCTAGATTCATGTTAAAGACAACCTAGAATCATAAATGTAATATGTCTAAAAAACAAGAGTGTGACCTTTATAATTGCAAGTTTATATGCAATAACAATGTAAATGAGTTTTGCAGATCGCATCACATATGTGTATTATAGACTTTGTGCTCGTACACTGTAAGTCAACAAATTATTATAATTATTACACTGTGCAGCGTTATTTTTAATTTGAAAGTACTCGGAGCTCTGATGACTTGTGACTCATTTTTTTTGTTGCACTAATTAAATGTGTTAAGTTGATCAACATGCTACTGTAGGTGGAACTGTTCCTTTTTGTAACCAGGTGGTTAATTTCACTGGGGTTTCACTAACCCTAATAGTCTTGAGTCCTTAATCCAACAGGTGAAGATTGAGGGGTGTTAAGGTTAAGCATTAAAAACTGCCTTCCCTAAACTTTCCAAGAACTCTTGCAGAAATGTTCACAAAATAATGTCACATTAAGCTTCATAGGTCAAGGGAACTGCTACTTTATTGAAAGGGGTTTTGGCCTTTTGGAACAAAATATTTGGTTGAAAACATTTTGTATGCTGGAAATTTGGATTAGCTTATGGATGAAAATTCAGTGGGTATTGAAAACTGTGTATTCTTAAATACAGCAGTGCAATGACTAAGACAGGTAAATGGAATTGACGATGCCTTAAAGGACACTGTTAAATTCTGCTGCAAAGACACCTTGTCACTCGTGCTATTCCACAAACTTGGCCCTGGCATATATGAGTCATTCCATGACGTTGGATAGATACACAAAGTTGGACACATGTATGGATAAGACACAAGTGATCCCTGATCTGGTTTATAAATCTTCCCACTGTTCTAGAGTGTTTCAGAGCATTTGGAAGTTTTCAAGCCGACATGTTTCACGAAACACTGGTTGTAGATGCAACACGTACGGACACCAAAATATTGCCATCAGTTTAGTTGCTAATTTTATCTTCACAGTGCTCAGAACATTCTAGAACAGCTGGTTGAGTTATGTGCATTACCAACATTGCATGTAACACGTTTTTTACCATGTATCCAATTGTCACACAATTTGACCCACCTTCATGGAAAGACCCATACACAGCGGAATGTGGCTCTAACAAGCACTGCTGAACTGAACATTTGGGAATACTGAACATCTCCCCTTGGCTTCTGAATTTTTAGTGCACTTTTACTGAACATTACAAATTGTTTTGAATAAAAAGGAACCTATTCAGATAACTGATAATAACTCACCGTTGAGGAAAATCACACTGTCGATGGAACAACAGCCAACATGTAGTGTGGTCTGTATCATTCATGGGTAGCCTGAGTTACATGCCATGTGTGTCCGCTGGCAGCCATGTAGACTGCCTGCTGGGTATGTATATGCAACACTGGCGACTCTGATACACAAAGCTTACATGATAATTGCTACAAATCTGGTAAATTTGAGCTCAAAAACCACCAAAACAGGAAATAACTGTGCAGATGGACACTAACATTTGTTACTTGATGCCCAGAAATTTTTGATAAATGTCTTACTAATTTCAATTGTTTTCAAAATGCTTGCCTGACAATTTGTTGGTCTTCAGCAGTGCTGGTGTATTAGAATGGTTCCTGGTATGGCCCATTTATTAAAGTGTTATTTCACCAACAGAAACCAGTATAACCTACGTGTGACATGCAATTTTTAAGCGATTACTTGAGGAAAGCTTTATTTCATTTTGTGATTCAACTTCCGGTGAGGACTACCTGAAAGGTGAAAAATGAACGGAGATACTTTAGACAATGCAGAGATTTCAATATTTTTTATTCTTACCTTTTTTTGCATGTAAATTTGGGCCTGAAATCCTCATACCAAACATTTTGTGGGGCAGGCTGGCAAATGTTTGTATGTGGGCCTGAGTTTGGAATGGGTACACGCACCCGTGACTGAAAATCGCTATATCAAACAACTGTATATTCTGTGTGGACCCCATTGTGTTTATGATAGCAGTGTTCCACTGTACCTCGAGTATTATACTACAGCAATGCAATATTTAAATGAAGTTTACTCAAACTCTCTTGTCTTCTGTCCACCTGCTGTGATCAATATCACTGACTGTGACTTTATAGAGTCGACAGAGGTGATCTAGTAAACATCACGCAACCCCTAATGCAACCACATGTGCGTGTGCCACAGGATCATGAAGCACAGCTAAAACTGGCTTATATGATAACTGTCCGATTACTCATTCAATATCTTATGAATAAGAAAGGCCCTATGACTCTTAGACAGAGGACAGCAGGTTATAGACAAAGATCACTCACAGTGATGAAGGATAACAAACCTGCAGGAATCTTTGATTAATTCTTGATTTTTTTTACAAGTTGCAGTTGGGTTTTAAGGGTAGACAGTGTGCTCATTTTTGGGGTTGTTTTGGTTTTATTAGATTTTTAAGAACTGATGATCTACTGTACAAGTACAGTGCTGCAAACAATATCAACAAAATACTTGACAGTTTTCCGAGAAAGATTTGTCAAGTTACCATTGCTTATCTTTTATGTGTAGCACATACATGTAAATGTACAAGTGCTAACAATATGCCTCGCACATAAATGTATAAGTGCTAACAATATGCCTCGCACATAAATGTACAAATGCTAACAATATGCTCGCACATAAATGTACAAATGCTAACAATATGCCTCGCACATAAATGTACAAATGCTAACAATATGCCTCGCACATAAATGTACAAATGCTAACAATATGCTTGCTAAGGGCTGCCAAGGAATCTAATATCCTGGGAAACATCTTTAACTCAGATGAAAATTAATGCTGAGGAGTGAATTCTTCGTAGGTACAATGTCAGCAAACAAGCATATACATGTACCACTCTAAATGCGAAGTTATGTTAAGAGCTACTCATAAAAAGGAACAGAAAATCAGCTTTCATGAAAAGTTTGACCTAACACTTTTTTCTGTAGCAGGTAGTGATGTAACGAATCCATTTATGAGCCGTTTCCTGAATTATTCACCTGACAAGCACACTGGATCTTGTGTTGGCACAGGGGTGGCCTTTGATCCAACACATCTTGACTGAGGTAAGTACATAGCCTATCTCTGCAGTTAGAATACCAATACAGATTCACCACAGGCCAGATATTGTTTCACTTGGGAATGTCAATTGGGTGTAGTTGTAATTTCCCCTCAAACAATCTTGCACACTTTAATTCAGCACCAAACTTTTCACTTTCCCATATAATAAGATAATACTGGACAGAAAAAAGTCCTGGCATGGCATGGCAATCTGATGGAGGTCTGACAAATTTATTGCAGTTGCTCTCTGCCTCTGAACCAGCATTCCAAATGTAATAAAACCAATTTCTGTAATGTAAGGGGATATCTAGCCAACATTTCAACACACCTGTTAGAAACAAGCTGCCTAAAGTGGACAGGGAGGGTTTGTCAGTTTAAAGCAGATGTCAAGACAATTTGATCAAGGCAATTTTGACAATAAAAGACTGGTATGTAGGTAGATCATTGAGTTCACACACATGTACTGTTTTGATAGGAGTGCATGGAGGATGGGTGCAGCTTGGACATACTGACTATCGACAACACTTAATACTTCCTATGCAATAAATGGTAAGTGCTTACAGCATCAGCTACATGTAAATGCCACATGTAAAATATCTTTAATGCAGAACTAGATATGGATTACCCATTTTCATTCAGTTCCGAAGTGGAGTATTGCAACTTGCAGAATATGCCCCTTGGTACACACAAAACTAGTTGGGAGAAACAGTACACTACAAAGCAATGAAACCATCTCAGCTTGTCTATTCTCTCACCATAGTAAAACTGGACATTTGGATATGTTCCAACAAGCAGTAAGTTGTTTGGATCTGTGTGTGGCAATCTCCAATTGATGGGATTTTTTCTCAAGAGTAAGAAGTAAGAAGGCAGCAACTGATATCAACACTACTATTCTGATCAAAATGATTAAATCTGTGTGCATCATGCATGAGAATTCCTGGATGTGTCCTATGCTTTCTCACTGCTGTGTATTATTCATTGGTGAGTTCAGGAAGCAGAATACAACCTGATCCACTGTTGCGCATTATACTAACAGTGAAGGCAACTTCTGACTGCAAGGGCACTCACTATAGCTGACCAAGTAAGTACATGTACAATTATAGTTTCCTTTTCTAAGTAGATTGTTCAACCAATGAGCATGCTACATAGGCCTACTGACTAGTTATCTCAGGTCCACCCTTGCCTTAACAACTGGGTTGTTGTTTTTGTATAGGCTGCATGCGTCATGAATGAAAGAGGACACCCAGTCACCCACAAAAAAAACACAGAAATAAAACAAATCCTGCAATCTTTGTGCAGGGTACGAACAGATTTGGGTAATTTTGATCAAAAGTCGGTCCAATAGTCATGGGCACTTTTTGACCTGGGGGATTATCAATTAACCCCCCCTTAAGTCACTGACTATGTGCCATGCTAATACCATCCCCCATATGACAAGGAATCTCCGCCCATGCCAATAGTGCTGTCCATTTTTTAATAAGTTAGTAATAGTATCTGAATATTTGTTACTTAATGCCCAACATATTTTACACATGTTAGCTGTAGTTGATTGCTGACCTGGTCAAGTTGTATATGCTGTATTATGCTTGTTGAAGTTGTGTACATTGATCAGTATTACAGGCTGTTGGTCACTGTTCATGGAAGCCTGCTCTATCAATACTGGTATAAATGTACATGTACATTTTTATTTATTTAATAATCATTTTAGACATGCTGAAGGAGCACCAAAAGTACTCATATCTTGGGACCATGCTCTTGACTGTCACACATCGTCTGATAAATTTAAATGTTCTGCCCTGCTTGCCAAAATTGTTGAGAAATCGTTCATACTGTAAGATTGCCACTTCCTATGATATACATGTATGGTGGCTGTGACTCAATCTTCAATGACTCTTCTTGGGTCAAGCTTCTTCTTTTGGTAACTATTAACATAAATGGCTCAGAGGAAAAAAATGGATTCTGTTTCTGTCAGTTTTCGTGCTCTTTAACTGCACAAAAAGGGGCAAATGGTTGTGTTTCTAACACTAAGCTGTAGAGACACGTGTGTCCCAATCTAAATCTGAAGTAAATAGGTTATAGTCCCTTTGTGTGTGTGTATTTAATAGAAAATTTGAGGTGGCAAAAAGTTATTTGTACATTTGGTTGATGATGGGAATGTTTGGTACATGTATACTGGAGACAGCACTGCATCATTGCACCCTGTCAACAGTGACAGGGTACATGTACAGTAGTTAAAAATTCAAAGACCACTGGCTGAGTTATTCCCCTTGCTTGTGGAAGTTGTGGTTGCATGAGAGAGATGGCCAGCCACAAAGGGAAAAAAAATTCTATTTTGGGAACATCCTGCTGGGGGAACACCAACGCTTTGCAGGGTAACCTCCTGCCTTTCTCATTTAAGTGAAATATGGAGAAAAAAGGGCACTTTTGGAAGTGAAGGCCATACCTCCCACCGGTTAACTAATGGCACAGCATCCACAGGATTGAGGAGCTCCATAAGGTGTGTGCCCTGTGAGGCCAAGTTCCTGTTTAACTTTTGTCTATTCTCTATTCCCTGGAAGTCTGCTTGCGCAAAGTCATGTTTTTAGGAAGTACAATGTATAATTTTGAAGTATGTTGTCTCACAAGCAGATTGTTAAAATTGACTAAGTTGACAACAAAGCAAGATTTCTTATATAATTAGTCTGCATGCATACCCCAAGGAAAATCAACTGAGAAGATTTTAATGCTTATGTTGATTTTCAGACACACTGGCAAAACATTTTGTAAGAAGTTGTAGCAACTGAGATTACACGTGAAATATACATGTATTTTGACCTAAATAACCTTGCAAACATGGACAATGAGCATAACTGGCTCTCATCAGTGATCCCCCCATGCAAAGCATGACGTGTACCAGTCAGAGCTACATGTTAATGTATTTCTACTACACGGCTAGATACATTTCTCTGAGCTTTTTTTGTTGCACGAAAAGGATGTGTTTTTTACACAGACTGCACATACATGTACATGTACCGCTAACCACTAATTCTGTGCCACCAAACCAGCTATGGCTTTAGAAAGTTACAGGACAGGGCACATTTTGTGTGTGCTATGTTTAGTGGTGTTTGTGATAATACTCATACCGTTAATTGTGTTGCTAGAACTATTTTTATAACATCGATTCCATTGTATGATCTAATTTGTTTTCATTTACTCATTTAGGATTTTTAATTTTTTTTTTGGATTTTACGCTATATTGATGGTTTCTATATTCTTATTTAAGTTGTCTGTATATTTTAATCTTTAGTGTACTGTATGTGTTTTTACTGTAATTTAATTGTACTTGTGATTAGGGCCCTTAAGAATAGCAGTGTTAAAATGACTACCCAGGCTACCCTGTTGAAATAAAACTACTACTACTTAGAATAATAATAATTTAAAAAAAAAATTGTTTAATACAGAGTACTGAAGTGAATACATCGCACGCACAAGTACGTGTGTGAAAGACACTGGCGAGATAACCAGCATGTGATGTGCGTTCTCCATTCATTTGCACACTTCCTCTTTCAAAATGACATCATACTTCAGTACTCTATAGTAACACTATGCTCAGTGCAAACTGAGCAGATACATGTACAGTAAACTTGAGGACTGTTCACAACAAAAAATTGTTTTTTAAACCTCATGTGTTGAAGACTGTCAACTTCATATAAGTAAGCCTTGCAACATGTTGCTACCATGTGTTGCTCAATATAAGGCAAAGGCTGTCTTCTTTTATGTCCTCTTTTATGTTGTATGAATCTTGGGAATTCCTTTTATATTTTCAGGGGGATACAGTAGGTACAAAAGCATAGGATATGCATGTACAGCTTACAATGCATCAAATGGGGGAGGGGCAATGCTGGTTTCCCTTTCGCCTTATTTTCTGCAAGGTATCTGCAAGGTATGTTTCCCCCATAGATTCACATACATACACACCTGACTAACAGCAAAATGTATAACAATATACACATCATGGTAAATGGACCAGTGACAATTTGGCTCTTGATCATGAACCGGTACAGGTAAAGGACGAATAATGACACCCACTGTTGGTTGTTACACCACATATTACAGATCTCTATACTTTTAATTTTGAAGGTTCTGAACAAAACTCACAAAATTGTAGCCAAATACAGTGTAGTATTTCATGCACATCTAATTTGGCATTAATTTTGAGGAACCTCTGAATTAAGTTTCCAGCTGACCTTTCATCCATCTGTGTGACTGAATTTCCTGTTGTAAGTGATGGATCAATGCCGGATTAGGATCAAGAACTACTCGGACAGTGATAATTCCCGCTCTTAAGGTCTGATAGCCTTGATATGGTGAAAATGTATGATGTCTAGTCATCTTCTCTACCAACACTTCATCTGGCAAGATACACGTAGCTGTACTCAATTGTCCTGGTGTGCTTATTCAGGCTTAACAGTGCCACAATGCTAACTGGTACTATTTGAATTACACTGAATGAAGCAAACAAGCAGACAACATATAGATGTACAATTCAACAGTTCAAGTGACAGAAGAGTACTTGCTCAATCAGACCTTGAAAATAAATTACCTTAGCCTCAATGGTGGTGTCCTACCACTCCTCTTCCCCATTGTTCTTTTTGTCATGGTCCCTTCACTCTGGTCTAAGATACTCCCACAAGGAGATAAATTACACTACCATGAATTTCTGATGGATTTACCTCAAGCCTCAATCTATACCACCAACACTGTGTCAAATAGCCATACAATGCCATCAAATCTAAAGCAGATTAGAGCTAAATTCTGCTTCTTAATAGAACTAGACTATAAAACACTGTTGAAAGCAAGCAAAGAGATCACACATTGGTTACACTGAGCCTATGGGATGCTTTAACTCCTGTTCCTTCTCAATTATTTTCATTCTACTGGGTCTGAACCATCCAGAATAAAATCAGTGACTACTGAGAGCATTTTCTACTTGCTACATAAACCAGGATCTGCATTCCTAGCTTAGACTGAATTACTTAAGTCCTACTTCTTCCATACTGCTTTCAGTTTTCATCTTTTTTTCCCCACCAGGGGTGACACTACACAGACTAGACACTTGAGCAGATTGCATAATAAAGTTTTTTATGGTAGAGACACCTGTACAATTATTTTGTTGAGTTGTCCAATTACATGCGCCTTACAGCACTTTTACAGTTAGATTCTGGGTTTAGCAAGACTGGGGACAGCATTTGGTTATCAGTGGTCAATCTGGACCATTGTAAACAGAAATATGGCCTAACTTCAAAAGTAGTTTCCCCTACCAGTTACTGGGGCATATAATTCTCTTTTTGCTCTACTAAGAACTGAGTCACAAGTGGGACCTTTATTCTGATGATAAAATACAAGCACCATAATGGAACATCCAAGCAACAACTTGCAACTAGTTAAACTGAATCTGGCATCTGCCGTGGACAATGTTGCACTTTGTTCAGTTCCGTTTAATGGTATTTTTCTCTTGTACAGAATAAAGAAGCTCAGAGCGGGTGAACCACTAACTGCTTGCTTTATAGATGTATCTACTGCAAAAAAGACTGTAAACACCAGCATTGATCTAAACTGTACCTACTCCAACTGACTGATAATTACACCACTACTGATCAAACTTGATCAACTATATTTGTAACAGGACCCATGACCTACAGGTAACAACCTTTCAACCCTTTAAAGCAAGATTTAGCATAAACGCAGAAATAAATTTGTGATTATAACCTTCCTGGGTGGCTTACATGTAGAAATTTGTCTTATTTTTAATTTGTCAACTACATGTAATCTAATTCAAACATTTGTTGATCACTGTTAGCAATAAAAGGCAGCTTGGTCCTGGAAATGTAACATACTTTATGTAAAATTTGGAGTCAGCAACATTTTGATTCCTCCATAATGACTGTAATTTCAAACCTATGAAATGGAATTACCCTAATGTAAAGCCACTGCAATTTCAAAATGAAAGTCACTACCCTTTTCAATAAATAGCTGCACTCCAAGCACACTGATTTCACAGGATGACTGATTCAAATAAGCTACAAATAAACTAACAACTATAATGTTAAATCACAAAAATATAAAAGTATCTTTGCATGTACAACCAATGGAATATTTAAATATACAACAAGGAAAAACCTCCACTCTGATCAAGTTCCTGACTATAATAGGCAAGACCATGGGCAAAAAAAGTGCAGAGGACCATGCAATTAAACTTGAAATTGCACATTGTAAGTTGTGAAAATCATTCAAATTCATGTTCTTATTTACTCTGGCAAACTGCAAAAAAAGAAAAGTTACCGATAAAAAGAAATACATGTATACAACTGAATACAAGCATAATAAGAGTACATGTGTAAACACTGTGCATCTGCAAAATCCAACACATGTACACAAAAAAGGCACTAAGTTGCAAAGAACAGTTAAGGTGTATGAAAATGGAATAAAAATGGAATGTACGTTGAATTTCATACACACTAAAACTTATTCAATACTGAACCAGTGAATTTTTAATTTGTTCATGAAGAGATTTAGACTAAAAAGAATACTTTCAGTGACATCATTTGGTAACCTGTCCTAGAGCTGAGTGAAGCAGACAAACAGTGATTGATGTAAAACAACTGTATGAGAGCCAAGATGTAAAACTTCACCTGCTCAGTATGCCTCGGATTTAGTCCGACAATACCCTCAAGCGAACTTAATAAATAAGCATTTACCAACAAAAACAACAGATAAAAAATTTAACCTATTCAATATTAAAGCTAGGCAGGCCCAGTTTAGTACATCCAATGGAATACTCCATGCTGTTATTGTTACCATTATCAGTATACCTTCTCGAGAGGCCTAAACAAGAACATGTGAATCTCTGTTGTATCCCTTCCACACATAACTGTTAGGCAAGAGTACTGGGATACCAGACTGGAGCAGCGTATTCAGCGATGGACCTGACAAGGGCACGATAAAGTCTGACAATGATTCAAGGGTCCCTTGAAATGACTGCTCCTAAATATTTCTATTGATCAACAGCTTCAAGTGACTGAGTATCGATGATGTACGTGGGCTTAGGTAGATGATTAGAACAAGTGATGGACAACAATTTACATTTATTAACATTGATTGCTTTCGTGTTTTTGTAAATGTTTCTTTACCTGCATAAGCTCAAATAATTCATTTATTTCATGTCCTAATGCCAAAGTGTGCAAAATCTGTTCTACTGGCTAAATGCAGAGACGCATACATGTACAACAATTTTTCTATATGTACATGTATATTACTGGGCATGTATCACAAAATCAAAACAAGACTTCCACTCTAACTCCAAGTCAAAAGCTAATCAAACAAATTAAAATAATCGCATTCTTTTGTCACTGTTTGCTGTTACATGTGACTGGTCCAGTGATCAGTCCTGTAAATGGTCTTGCTGATGATGTCTGAACTAGGAAGCATCATCTGTGATGACGCCTCATTCCGACAAGCGTCTTCTACTTTTGGCTGTCTTGGCAGATGTGTATTCTCAAACCACAACCTTCACATTAGCACTAAAGTCACTGTTTATCATGCCATATGCACCTCAACTCTTTTTACACTACGGAAAACAAGACCCTGGAAGCTTTCCATATCTACCGCCTTCAAAGTATTCTTGGAGTGACCTGAGAGAACAGGATTCCTCACACAGATCCAAACTATGGCAGGTTCTGCCAGCAAATCAAATCCATACTCCTTCGTCAAGTTCTTCATTGGACCGAGCACAGTCTAGATGGACTCTACTGGACTTTCCCATAATGGTTTTCTATGGGGAGCAGGCTATAGGAAACAGTCCTCACAATGGACCAAAAAAAGCGTTGGAAGGATTTCCTTTAAAAAATCTGTGAACTCTTGCAACATTCCTCCCAGAGATATTGAAGTCCTTGCCGCTGATCACATCACAAGGAGGTAGGCTGTTGCTGAAGGGGTTTGTCACTTCAAGCAAGAGTGAACCGAGATCGAGAGGAAAAGTGAGCAGCAAGATATGAGTGGCGACTCAAGCCCTCAACATGTGCACCCGCAACCTGTTTCTCCTGTCCACATTGCCCCCAGATCTGTTGATCACTTATCAGCCCCCACTCCTATGTCATGACCCACAGGAGAGGGAACAGATCTGGGAACACAGCTGGAGAGCATCTAAAGTCATCATCATATCGATGGACAGCCATTGAAATGTAATGTCCAGTTATGGCATAATTTCTGGAAACTCACCAATGATGCTCTTTACTGTATGTTATAAGATCCTACCATTAAAGACCAACATCCAACAGTTTTAGAAGTTTTGAAAATAAACTATTATTATGTTTAGTGTGTAATAAATCATATATTCAATTTTGCTGAAACTTTTGAATGGTGTCTTCGAGTTTTATGACAAATTTCCACAATCTGACTGCTGGTGGCTCTGTTGAAAAATAAAATTTGTATGATGTGATACTGGAGAAAGCAACTGGCATCTGTGGCACAGCTAGTTCTGCTACAAACATACATGTACATGAACATGGAGCTACATGTGCATGCATCACATATCGGGGATCTACAATAATGCTGAAATCGTACATCATTGGTGAGTGTGCTAGAAATTCTGTGGAAGAACCGGGATTGAAATTCTTAATGTTTTCAAAGAATAAGAGCATTCAAAAAGTTTGTGCTGTCATCCGCAGCTATGCATGCTATGCACGCCTAAAGTGAACACATTGTGGTATTTCCTCTCCATGGCAATACATCACAAAAATCAATATTTATTAGATACAAATGAGTCGTGATGATACGACCATTTTTACAATACCGGACTGGACTCGCAAGAAAAATGGGTACAAAAACTGTGTTTTATTAATACAAAAATGTGTACTGCAAGGGAGATATTGATATGTGCCACTTTTATTAGACTTGGTTCTTCTGAATTGGATTCAATATGAGAAAAGTTAGTATTGTTGGAGTTGGTCTTTAAAGAAGCTTAGAGTCAATGCAGAAATCTTTATCAAAATTAGGAATCAAAAGCTGAGGAAACCATAGCTCTACCATATTGTACATGTACATTCATGTGCACCTGCATTCTGCAACCATGTCATATCTCGTTCATCCTGCATGCTTTATGAGTCAGGCCCTTCATGTTGTCAAACAGCTTAAATCCTTGACACCATTCTGGTGTGAGGATGTCAGATAATGTCTCCCTGCACTTACCTTTCCTATGTTTTTTCCCACCCATCAACTGTCATCTGAGCTTAAGTGTCACTTTTTGGTGTCTGGTATGAATGTGACATCAGAAGAGATATTCACAACTACCACAGACTGTTTCAGTTTGAGGACAAACTGGTCCTGGACATCTCTTGAGGTTTTGAAATCAATGACGACCACCAAATCCAGAAGAGGTTGCCATTTTTGGAAGCAAGGAGGGTCAGCAGCCTACATAACAGTGACCACAGGAAAGATGGTTCCTTCCCCATGACCAGGGGATGGGGTTTTGGCCAGGCAGCACCTGAATGAAACAATGGACTGTAAATGAGGCAAACCCATGTTTCCAAAACTGGGTTGATTAGTATTTTCCATGTACATCTATTTCTGCATGACTTCCTAAAGGGAGAGCGGAGACATATCTTCAAAACAAACTCTTGTGTTTTGCACTGGATCATACTGTTTTCTGCATGCTCTGTGGTGTTCCACAGAACCAATGCAGATACCAAGAAGACACATGTGCAATAAAAGATCAGTATTACATAAATATAGGGAAAGCAACAAGACTGCAATTGTATTACCTATATTGTTGCACATTGCTGCACACACGTAGTCAATGTACATGAATACACATATACATATATGTACTCACAATACATGTACATGAATACACATACATGTATGTACTCACAATACATGTACATGAATACACATACATGTATGTACTCACAATACATGTACATGAATACACATACATGTATGTACTCACAATACATGTACATGAATACACATACATGTATGTACTCACAAGTACAACATCCAGCTTTGAATGTACATGTAGGTGGTTGGGTATAAGGAGGGAAAGAAATTTAATTCTCTGATAATCGGGAATGGCCTCTAATATAGCTTGATACTTACATGTACATGTACACCTCCAAGTCTAAGAAAATGCAACTGCCAAACTAAATGCTACATGCACATGGCTGCCTCCCAAAACTGGCGATCAGAAAAGAATCAATGCAAAGAGTAGTTTATTCCTTGGGCTCCATCTGAACATTGGTGAAACATGGAGGAATATGGGGTGAACAACCACTGAATACATGCCACTAATACATGTACATTTGTACACTATATACCTCCACATATTCCTGTTAACTGGATCCCAAACAATGTGGCCATATCCTTGCTACGTATATATCATGTAATACATACAAACACGTAACTTTGGGCAGCAGAAAGGAAAATTAACTCCTTCACAAGTGGCGTAGCCAGGGGGGCACGTGCCCATGCCCCCCACAAATTGTCAGCCCCCCCCCCACTAAAACACAACAGAGGAATGGATATTGAACAAGGCTAACAAAAGCTTACCCCCAAAAAAGCACACCACTGAAAGCTGGTGCCCCCCATAAGATGCTGGTGCCCTCCCCCATAAGATGTTGGTGCCCTCCCCCATAAGATGCTGGTGCCCCCCTTGTGACCCCCACTAGTAAAATCCTAGCTACACCACTGTCCCTCATTCATATCCCCTTTAAACATATAGAAAGAATACTGGTATGCTCCAACCATACAAAAAAGTTCCCCTTTAAAATTTTACTTTTGGTAAATTCAAAAATGTCTCAACAAATATTTGTTCTGCTTGAGCTTTGATGTGCAAGTGAAATTTTGGGGGCTTCTGTGGAATGGGTGGTCAAGACACAATAAATTTTGGTAGCGTGATGTCGATATTATGAAGACATGGTAGTGTGACTTTGGGGAGGGAGGAGAGTTAAATGTCGCTAAAACTAGGTAATGTTAGTAATCTTGAAGGCATCGAAACTTGAAGGTAACATCACCATGTCAACACTTGATTTTTTCCCCATTAACTTTTTGTTTTACTCCCAAAATAGACACTGATCTTTATCAGATGGATCCAAACATCACACCGCAAATAACAAATGCCATCATGTGACATTATTATTATACATGTTTTACTATACGTGTATCTATGGAATAGTCTACCGAATAGTAAGTAGCAGTCACAGAACCAGGCAGATGCTGGAATTTGCAAAACCACTTGTACAAGTAACCCCTATATCCTGTAGTCTGCTGAGTCCACTAGTTACCACTTATCTTATACACCTTCACTGAAAAGGGATGTGCGACTGCCTGACCATGACTTTGCATGCATGCAGCAGTATGTACATGTACATGTACGCAAATAAAATCCATCAGACACATTACAAAGCACATTAGTAAGGACTGGCATGAATACACAGTGACACCTGTGAGTTGGTCGGTTTGGAACTTTGTCAATATTTTGTACCATTTAATTATATACATATACAGTTCCCAGCCAATCAATGGAACATGTACATGTATACATGCAACCTGTGCATATTATCAAGATTCAGCGCCCAGTTTGTGCATGGATATACTTATTTCATAATTTCAAAAACCTTACATTTGCTAAATGAGTCTCATTTTGTAGGGTTCTTGCAACATTTCATATTTATTTCTGAATAAACAGTTCTCTAGATGTTTATTTCTGAAAATTAATTTCAACCTAAAAAGATACTCATTTTATAAACACAGTGCCATTAACCACAGGACATGATTACTTCATTTTGCAGATGTATGAAACTTTTTTATACACTGGCTGAAAATATCATCCCAGAAAAATCTGACCTTCAGTTGAACCACATGAATTCCTGTCCATTGATGTTTACAGTTGATTTTTTTTCATTTGTGGAGGTCAAGTAAGTATATGTAGGTATTACAACCCATGCACACAGCACATTCATTTATTTAATTAAGACAGTGGTAAAAGGTACACGTTATGACAGGAAATGCATGCCCAGTTATTTCAACCTCTTCTGTTTCCTACATCATTCTATTTAATAGACTGAACCATCAACTTATCAACAACTATAAATTGTGGGCTAAGAAGAGACTTACTTTTTTTAACCACAAATTTCATTGGATGACTGTCCTACAGTATCCATGAAATTTATTTAGTGATGACAGGAGTCTGAATTTACTGATGCAACTTTACCAAATCCAAAGATGAGTTTAATTGTAAAAAGTTTCAAAGAAAAAACATCATACTCCAAATACCTCATCCCCCAAAGGTACCTCAAACCCTTTTGTGTTTAAAGCTCTCATATCATCTTGAGTTTTCCAACTGTTTTCCCTCAAGATGTAATATCTCACAAGAAAATGATTGCCTTTATACCCTAGTGTATTTAGGAATAATTTAAAAATGATTTGGTGGACATATGCGTTTCTTTTTTATGAGAACATTTGTAAAACAAACTGCTTGCTGACTACAGTGACCTAAAATACAAATGCCTGACATTTCGATCCCAGCAGAATCTTTCTCAAAAGTAAAATGACAGGTAGACAGGAACAAACAAGCAAATAGGGAATCAACCATGCCTTTACCCCTTGCCCCTATATCAAACCTCCAGCTGTCTTGACCTTTCCTTTTGTCCTCCTGCATTCGTCCATGCTAGGTTGATTCCCTGTCTGCTTGTCATTTTGCCTTAAGAAAGATTCTACTAGGATCGGAACGTCAGGCCCGCCATATTTTGTGATTCCTTTTGATAAGATTTTTTTACCTGGGGTCTTCTGAGGGGAAATGTGTTTTGAGAAAATCAAATGGTTCACATGAATGTTTTCATTTGGCTTCCATTTTTTTTACATTTAAAGTAATATCTAAAAGCTGAAAAATTAAGAGTAAATTCTGATTGCTTCATTTTTTTTCTTCTTTTAACACGGGAATTCACAAAAGAGTAAAGTTGTCCCCGCACACTCGTGCCTGTCCACACTCACAAAAAAGCTCAACAGTTTGGATAAGGCACAAGTATCCTTTTGGCAATGCATGCAATGCACTTAACTTTTCTTAAACGTTTCATCACCTTTTAAACTAAGCTGTCAAAGCAGGCTTTCTTGGATAAAGTTATAAATCAAAGTGTATGTTAATTTGAACTGTCCCCAAAACTGACAGACTCCAGCTTTGGCAAGGCTGCCCTTAATGAAAAAAAAAGAGTAAAATCACATGCTACCCAGATTCCAATTTATGGTTTTTTTTATCACTAAGTGGTCCAAGACACCACCTTTAGAATTCTGTTCACCTTTCCCTTTCCTAAATCTCCTAGCAACTATGTACAAGGGACCCATGTACATGTACATCTATGCAATTACTATACATGAAATATAATCTTCATATGTAAGGCCCCCCCCAAAAATAGCCAGTATCTGGTCATTTTGTCGATTTGAACATGCAAGTCAATTTTTTTTTTCATTTTTTCTCTAAAATGTTAAAAACAGTGCCCTCTATTTCCGCACTGCCTGAATATTCACGAGTAGACTGATTCCTGGCCACAAGTCCATAAGTCGGAAGGGTAATTTGTTCAAGGAACCAGTCTACGGTAATTTGTGGGTAGCTTGTACCCAGTGATAGATCCGTCATGACTGCGTTATATTGATGTCGAACACAAACAGTAGCCCATGGGTAGGTTACAAAGTTGCAGCCAGCTGATCAGCAACAATGGCGGCATGATGTGAGACGTGCTACTACCAGCCTTTGCTCTTCGATTAAATATGCCACTCATGTCCGTGTCCATTGCCAGTCTTAAAAAGGCCAACCCGTCCCTCCAAAAAAAATAATAAATATAACAAAACAAAAAACAAAAAACGCATTGCCGCATCAATTCTGGAACTTTGGTCTGACCAGAGACCGAGTTGTTTTTTGTTTGGCCTAATGTATTATTTATCACCTTTTTGTTCAATGCGCTAAGAATCAACACATTATCATGGTCAGAGAACTGCAAGAATAAAGTAGTCAAAGGCGAAGAAAAAAAAAAACAACCAGCAGTGGCAGAATGATGAAATCTGACAGGGTGGCAGATGATTCATGGATCCATGAGAGGTAGTAGTATGCACCCAGCAAGCTACGAAGTCCTGCCCATAAGTTGTAAATAATCCCTCCATCCTTTAAGGGGATCACACCAATATGATCAAGAGTTGATTCATTGGAAGCCCTACTTGTACATTTATTTGGATACCTCATACACTGTATGGAGTCTTGATATTCGTTCTAGTGTGTGATGTCATCCTTTTGAAAAACTCACACTGCAGCATTTATGAAAAAATACATTATTCTTCATTTTCATGATTAAATTTTTCCTTTTCAAATAGACTCCTAAATTTGAATATAGAGTATGAAGAAAACACAAGTTAAATTAAAAGTTTTAATAAATAACATTTTGGGAATAATCTGAAGAAAACAACATTGAAAAAAATTGGAGCTTCAACTTAAGTGTTTGATTATTTTAGACATGATTAATTCTTATTCTCTTCTGTATCAATTAAACACTATTCAAAAATTAATGTGTGAGGGGTCATCCAATAGAACACTGCACGAATGTTAAAATGCTTCTTCAAACAAAAGCATCATTTTCGATCTTGTCTGAATTCAATCTTGCTTAATGCTCAGCCTCTTGAGTAACACCTCTCCAGAGTGTAGCACATGTGAAAAAAAATTCAATGTACACGAACTTTATGAATCCATCCACCTAGAGCTTTCTAGATTTCACTTAAGCTTGATAAACACTATAAATTATTTCTTTCTGTCTTCTTGATGCATGTTTATATCTTTTCAGATTTGTTTTCTTGGTAATGGTTTAACTCTTCTTGCACCACCACCAAAAAGTGTGAAGACCCTAGGAATGTTGCACAACCCACACCCCTTGACCTTATCCAAATATTCCCCAGCCATATTGGAAAGTCTGACCAGTATGGGTAATGCAGTCTCTTCATAAATGAATTGACACATAAACAAAATGGGTCAATCAGAGAGAAAACACACTCTCATGATAGAATATGCCCACTTCATTTATGCTGGCCTAGTGTAGATGGTAGGATATTTCACATATACAGAACAGAAGGAGCCGAGAGGTTCTCTCTGGAGACAGCAGCAGCACATATGGTGGTTGATGCCACTCACACCATATTATGGGCAAACTGTTTTGTTAAAAGGTTTCTTTACAGCTGCATCTAGACGCTATAAAAACAAACACTGAGTTGTGTTGCCAAGAGAGGGGATGATTAAAGATGCAAGTTGCTTAGATCAAGCCGATTAAGAAAGCTATATTTGGTAAACCACATACACCTCAGCCTTATTTCCCACTTCCCAACAGGTTTGGTGGTTTAACTTGTGTAAATATTTCCAAAGGCCAACAAAATTAATCCCCGGTTATTAAAACTCTGTGCACTGTCTTTGTGTCTAAAGTAGATATCATAATAAATTAAACTTCCACTCTATAACAGGGAGAAACAAGTGACGATAGACTCAAAAGAATCAGCTTTTAATCTAGGTCAGAGCATACAACTTTCATAGAATGAGTGTTTGGTGCTGAACGTAAATACCAATTAAATATTAATAAATGAACAATGAAGAGAAGCCAAGCATACATGTACATGTATATTGGGCTGCCACAGGGAACCCTTACTCACATCCATGCAATGCTTATTCAGTTGCTTCCCGCACAGACTGTGACTCACAACAAAAGGGTTGATGTATTCAAATCACAAAATTAAAGATTCTGAATAAGAAAAAACTAAGAGGAATGGACAAAATCAAATGCAGAAAAGAAATTGTTCTCACCAAATCAGAAACAATTTCCGTCAAATACTAAGCCTACATGTAGTTTACTTGAAACCACCCTTAAGACTAACCATGTACTTTACTGATTTGGTTTGGTTATGAAAATGTCACATTCCAGCCAATTTGGCTGCTTGAAATTACACAAATTGATCACTCTATGCACTTTCCACTTTCCCTTCTTGCCTGGCACTCTCTACAAATACTATAGAAGTGACATGGACAGCCAAGTGTAACTGGTCCCTACCCCACAGTGAGTATACAGGCAGAGTGGTGCCGGAACAGCAGGTACATGTAAAGTGCTCTCAACAACTGTCTTCTCCAATCCAGACCCAACTTGTACATGTACACCAGACAAAATGTACTGCATCTGTATTCCCTGCATACCATGGCTGCCTACAATAAAGTAAGACTTTGAAACCTGAAACTGTGTACATGTACAAGCCACAAAAAAGTCAGACTGCCAATCCTTTCACATCATCTGCTATGTCACCCTTCAAAAAAACTGCATGATTCAAGGCCAATCCTGCCTAGCCCTTTTTCCCAACTGACCACAGTGCCCAAGCATTCACTGGGTCATCTTTTATCCATATTTGCAATAAAAAAAGCCCTGATGAAGCGTCATCAGAAGGTCTGTAAAGGCATACTGGAATAGAATGATTTTCCACATGCCTTAACGGTGTACCATTCATGTACATTCACATACACAAGCTAACAACACGCGCGAGGTTTTGTTTAGAATGAATCATGCTCGGCATGCACAGTACTGGTTCACACTACACTGCCGAAAAGATTACAGCAAGAGCCATAAAAGATGAACCGGGAGCCAGACTACAGCCCAAGAATTTGTAATACTTGACCAAACATTTGACACTGCGCATTGTCACATGCTTAAAAACACCAGCAACAATAGAAACTACCAACATTTTCAATGATGATTATGATCAAGTCATTCCCATTTTGGTCTCCCATTCTGCAGTAAGTATGCATATACAGAAGTATTCAAATTTGTTGTAGCATTTTGCACAAGAGTGTCTTCAAAGCATGGCATGATTTACACAAATGGTAACTGGCACACATGGCCTTGCAGTCCATACAAACTGAAATCACACTGTCTGGACCATGGAAGCCTTTTTCCCTGAGCAAGTATTTTTCTCCAGTTTCAGTCAGCATTGCTATCATTAATAATGATAGCATGGCCTCTTTTCCTTAGGAAAAAAATACTGGTCTTGATATTCCTTTACTGTGGCTGAATTATATATATTATGTTCATGGGAAATTTTTCCCCTAAGTAAGGGAAATCATATTGAACCTCATCTGGTTATTTTGGATAGATGTGTGAAAGTAAAATGCATGGGTTTACGGAAGTGGACACATTTTCCAAAGCTTTGCTTGCCTCATTTCTGCCTGTCTTACCACAACCAGCTAGTCATTCCATACTATGACCCTTAGTATGAATTTTGTGTATCAAATGCATATGTAATTTTGCATGCAATAAAGTAATGACACAAGTGTCTCTGTTTTTTCCCTTGTTCTCTCTGATTCAAATATGTAAAACAACGTCAAAAGCAGGTATCTGCTTGAGCACAATGTATCCATGAATGACTAAACAGAATTTCCACTTGTTCAGAGTAACACCCCAAGTGGCAATGACAATGCAGTCTGAAGCATCTAGCAAAGTTGGGTACTTTTATCTGAACAAGCAGCTGAGGATAAAGACAAAAAGAATATTTAATTAAAACTTACGTCGAGGATTTTCTTCTGTGACAGACTCTAAAAAATCTTGCATTGTCATGTAGATCTGGCCATTGTATTCACAGGAGGCAAAGGCCCTGAATCGCTCCTCCTTGTCTGAAATGGGATAGTTTGAATAGTCATCAGCCTGTAGAATTGTATAAAAAGACATAAAAAAGTGAAACCTCATTAAAACATCTTGCTTCTCAATAACTACAGCTTTTGCACCATCAACTGGGAGAAACAAATCCCACTTGTTAATTTACACTTTAAGTTGTGATGAAATAGGCTTCTGTGCACAATCATTTATACAAGAAATAAGGAAAAGTAACCATCTTATTATAAGAGTACCATGTGAAGTACTACACACATACTCCCATAGTTCAACCACAAGCCCCTGCCATCCATCATTGAGTCTGTATGTACAATGTAGGTGCAAG
Source organism: Acanthaster planci (assembly GCF_054643075.1). Classification (NCBI taxonomy): domain Eukaryota; kingdom Metazoa; phylum Echinodermata; class Asteroidea; order Valvatida; family Acanthasteridae; genus Acanthaster; species Acanthaster planci. The sequence goes on along the minus strand of NC_141778.1, from coordinate 28,211,484 downwards.
AGAGGTTGACAGTTAGACAAATCGCACATGCAAGGCAAGGTCATCAATTCCCACATTTTAAGAGACAGATGCCAAACCAAGTGTTACTTTCTGGTTAAACTGTATTATATGCTTGGCATATTTCTGGAGAATGCATTCCAAGATATTTACTGCCACCCCGAGCCATCTTCCTTGAAAAAGTAAAGCTTGTTTGACAGTAACTTTGCTTTCAACTGTCAGGTGTACCAATGGATTCTACATCAGTTTTCTTGGAGAAAAGATTCATGCAGACAATAAACAGCACACCAACACTTTGCAAGTGTCAACATAGTGGGTTTGCAGGTCAAGGATAGCAACTGCAAAAAGGTTTTGATGTTTGCATTACTTGGAATGAGTATTTCCATGGCAATGGGAATGGAGTGGTGGAGCAAATTCCAACATTTAATTAGAAGTAGGCCAAACAAAAGACCACAATAAATCTCTTTATGGACTTTGCATCCCAACAAATGTAAAATTTGCAAATTTTGCATTATGCACTCTATTCCTTAGCAGGCAAGCCTTCCATCTTCTTGATCTGCTATACACAAAGACACATTTTGTTCAAACAGAGCTATTAAATGCACATGTAGTTTCCTTGCCACATGTGAGTTCTTTTGTACAGTGTAAATTATTTAATTTGGCATGGTTTGGTGAACATAGCAGTACTTAATCCCCAAATGTTTGCAATTACTTTTATACATTTGATAATATTGTAAAGTAGTTTGTTTACATGTGTATTTGATTAGCTTCCACAAGTTGACTCGGGTTCAATCTCACTCAATGATCTACCTTGCTTGACAGAGCACACACGGCCACCTTCCTGAGTTGCCCATGTAAGCTGATCAAACCATGGAGGAAAGAAAATACAACACACAATCTATCTTGAGATTTTTTCTTAAAGAGTTGAAAGTGTCTTAAAACCAAATCAACCCATGACAATTACAGCTGGCAGATTTTTGTGACACCTCAGGGCCGCATCTGATTAGTGTTACCGGCAGCTACTTCATTTGTTGTTGCTAATACTGGGTGCAAAAATCGCACAAAACAATCAGCTATTTACTGGTATGTACTTTTGACCCAAAAGTAATACACAGCACTCTTGTAAATGATTATATCAACTTGTTGTTGTTTACTACATGTACACGTATCAGGTTACTCTTGCTGTTCCGGGGTAATGTCAACGCACCAACAAAAAAGTATTACAAGATTCAACCATTTTAACCTACAAAAAGCCCTAGTACCTCTATCTATTTATCCATTTGAACCCATTCATAAATACCTCTGACAGTCTTCCTATTCAACAACATGCAGCTTGACTGTGTATTAACATTTAATAATGCCTGCTGAGAAGTGATAATGCCCACTGCGTTAATCATGCACTGGTACCTGGATAAGAGATAGTTTAATCGATTCTGATTGGTTAAGAGTATGTATGCACGCAGCTCGCCACGCATGCACCAAGTCCATATAAGGAAATTCTTTTGGACAACTATAAAATAAAATGGACAGGGTTGTTCGGGGAAATGAAAGTAAATTCTAGAACAAAATTGTTGGAAATCCGTCTTATATTAACTTCTTTTGAATCTCTGACTAAAAAAGGGATTTGTGATTGGGAATGACTATGTGCTTGGCCGGTCTTAAACTAACATTTAACACCAGCTGAGGAGACTGAACACTGATAATGGCTTGCCTGCAACTTGGGCATTAGTCACGCCCATTCTCCTTAGTCGGTCTTAAATGGACCAGCCAAGCACATTTTTATTCCCTTACTATATCCCTAGTTCCCTAATTCCTGCCGTGGGGATTAATGTAATATTGTATGTATCCTCTTGTAAGCAGAAAATTTAGTCCGGCCTTTTTGCCTGATTCTTATATGTTAAAAAAAAAACAAAGTCAACTCTGTGCCAACTAGTCCAATGACCAGTAGGTCACTGATACATAATTCAGGCACGACATATACTTGGGAATTAGGCTAATCCATTAATAACTACTTTCCCTCTCCTCCCCCTCCCCCAAGCGGAAGCAACATATGTACCACAACCCCTAAGACTTCAAAGGGCTTAACCACACCAGAGCCCCTAGGATGTGACCACACTATGAAAGTACAGTCAAGTCACCATCTTGCTCTTGTGTTAGTATTCTAATAGTTCCATGTACATGTATGGTTCCATGCACAATGAATTGCAAACAAGACCACAGGCAAAACTAAAAAAGGGTCTGAGCTGGTATTATTTTGATAATACTGGTACCTGTGTGCTGAATAATCAGCCCCACGACATTCACACTCTTAGTCACTAGCTGTCATGATTGTCACCCTCCCTATCACTGACAATTGAGACATTAGCATCCTAGGGTGAAGTCATTCTGATAGCTGGTGGGTCAAAGGCAAAGCCCTGGAGATAACTCGGCCAGGTAGAGGGACCGCCAACAGGGCTCACATGAATATCAGAGCAGGGAGCATGCTGCATTTGGTTTAGAACAAAAATACTCAGCCTGTTCCCCAAAGGGTCTTACATGTATGGCAGGTTACTTGTCCACATATTTGAGCTTGTCTATTATGGAGTTTACTTAAGGCTGGACATTATAAAGTACATACCGACTGACCAAGGCTTTATAATGCCTTTTCGCATACTTTTAGTTACTGAAGTTCATATTCATGACTTAGTCTGTTAATCAGGCTTTATTATTGAGTGACTTCATCCACTGCATTTACTGCATTACCAGTAGTATGTGGTACAAGACACTTCATGCTGCAATGCACATGCGGTCCCAGGCTTCCCTGGAGGCAAATTATCGGCATGCTCAGAAATTACTCCTGGAAAATGATTCTTGGATTACTTGCCATGTCCCATCAACGTAATCCCACCCTGATACAAGCTCTAGCTGTGCCTGTGTCGCCTGCCCCATTTGAGCACCACCAGGCTCTCTTCAAAGATAATAGAGTTGTTCTTTGATGAACTTGTACTTCATAAACCAGAAGCCTGGCTGGCCTCTGGCCTTTGTGTGAGCAGACACACAGCAGTTGGTTTGGATCTAAGATTTCATTCCTGGTTTTTTAGCCAGCTGAGATGCAAGATGATTCTAAATATCATGACAAAACAGTTGCCAAGGGTTACTGATTGGACTCCAATTAACTGTCCATAAAACCTCTATGAATATAAACATGTCTCAAACAATAATTCTATGGCTTTTTAGGATGAAATTTTTGAAATGTTTTGATAAAACTGAACTACTGTAAGACTCATCCAATCAAGACATTGGGGGAAAAGCAGTCATATCCCTGTTGTTAAGTTACTGTACCAAGCCTCAATGTAAAAAACAAGTGAGGAAAGGCTCAATTTAATTCCATGAAAACAGCTCCACATTGTGAAACACACTTGGGTACTGATACACTGAAACAGGGCTTGCAAAGTCACTCTCTCCAATGCATCATCACAAAAGCATACTTTAGGGACCATCAGAAATGGTGGGGATGTGGGATGGCCTGGAAAAACTGAGTGGAGTACTGGTGTATCACCAATTCGTCCAATTATTTCAAAAACATGTGTACATGTATGTGTGTATATGCAAGCCTGTTGATGTGAAATGGACATTGCTTACAGTGTGTGGGATAAAATAACCACACACTAAGTTTTGATTTTAACCACCCAGCATTTCTAAGCCACATACATATCCCTTATGCATACCATTTCTAATGGTCCCTATTAATTGAAACGTACATGCACATGTACCATTTCTTGATCTTAAAATTCTCTGAGGTATTCTAAATATCTTCTGCAGCATGGCCAAAGTGTTGTAAGGTCCATTCCAATGCAATGGTTGATGGGCATGGGAATTTATGCAGCCCCATGCACTATATCAAAGCAAACTTTAGACTACTGCAATAATCTTGGTGGGAAACATGCTCACCTTGGTTTGATGGTGGCTGTTTATTAAAGGTAGAACACACCTTAAGTCTAATCTCAAAACGGTACTGCCAAATAGTCTTTAAATACACATATCTTAGTTGTGAGTAACTAAATACCGGTATCAGACAATCTAGGAAATCTTTCTGCCAAAAATGCTGGTACATGTATATTCAAGACAACAGAAAATCTGTATTTTTTTGCAATGACCGTCCATTTTGTCAATCATTGGTACATACAATTTTTTTCAGTATCATAACCTTTTTGAGCACAACAAAAATTTCATTTTCACATAGCACAATGCCTCATTCAGTTCATTGCAACGGCTACATGCAGTGGACACTATAACTCATGTGTGCGTATGGTGTGTGGAGCTGTTTAGAGCAGTCTACATGAATGTTAACAATAAAACTATCAACACCAGTGCTGAGAGTTGAGTCGACAGCCTTCAAGGTCAAGGCCCAGTCTTGAGTCTCCCAGGTGAAGGCCAAGATGGAGTCATGATCAGTGCCTTTCAAGGCTGAAGTCACAGTGTCTAAGGACAAAGCAAGTTATGATACAGACATGTATACAAATAAAAAACATACATAACTTCATTCTTGCTCATACTTTACAGGTAGTTACCATTGAATAATACAAGTTGTCAATTAAGAAATTAATTGGGATGTGTACTGATGGAGTGTGAACGGTTGACCAATGATTGTGCATGTCATCACAACAGCAGTCACTTTACTGCACAATGAAGTGATATTCATTCAACAAATCTTCAGTATTTCATTGTTAAAGGAAACGACAAATTTGCCAACCATAATTCAAAGCCATGAAAAAAAGGACAATATTTTGGGCAAAAAGCACCTGTCCATCTTTGAAATACAGATTAACTTTGCCTCACATGTTCATTGTCACATGCATTCAGGAACCTCCTTTCGTCCATGGACTTTTTTGAAAGGCAAATTAACTGAGTGGCATTTAAAATGAACAGCATATTTCTCAAAGCAATGAAATATTTGAAGTAAATAATAATCCCAGAAGTCAGTCAATTTTGGAAAGTCACAGTAGAAATATACATTTAAGCCCACTGTGTGAAGTAACAGGGTGGCCTCTCCTTAACATCAAATAAGTGCAAATGGACACAGCTGATACACAGAAATGTCAGCACCCAATCCAATCTCTACATGATAAAGAAGCCCAGGATTGGTTCTGCATGTACATGTATAGGTAAATAGACAAACAAATTTTATAATGAAACACTGTTTATCCAAATGCTTTAAATGCACAGTAACAGATTCCCTTCAATATTACATTTGATGATAGCAAGGGCATCAATCATTTCTCAAAAGTCTCTGTGGGTGTGTGTGTGCGGTTACATAACTTTGATCAGAACCAACAGAGTGCAAAGTCTGGGGCCCAGAATGGTTAGGGGTTCAGGGCCCTCTTAAGGACCCCAGGAAATTTGGGATTCTAGATACTCTATAGTGTGATCTAAGGCAATTTGTGACCACTCCAACCAGTTTTTCAAACAAACGTTTTTGTAAGATTTATTTCATTTCAACTAAGCCTCTTTCAAATTTTATACAAAAGTCTGGAACCGTTCTGCTTTTTGCAATGATATACAATGGGATTAAGGGGTTTTGAAACATAAAGGTAAAATAAAAAGTGTTTTTTCCTGACTTAACATGCACAAAATTGTGTATGCAGATGTTGAATCATTTTCATGTTTGGAGTCACTGAATCAGCTACATACATGTATTCTGAGCTACAGAATCAAATGTACATGTAGGCCTTCAAATTTATATAGGTTCCACAAATAGTGTGTGTGGGGGGGGGTCAAACAATATGATATTCCCCCATCAATTAGATGATAATAAAATAGAACAGCAGTACTGTGATAATCATCTGCTATCAAATGACTGACAGTTTAAAGTTACACATAGCTGGACAAACTCATGCATGTATTGCATGATGTAAATTGCCCAGCCAACCAGTATAAGGAAAAGGTTTGCTGAAACAGAAATGGTTCAGAGCAGTATGCTCTACTTTTTACAATATCATGCGGCTAGTTTGTTAGATTTCCAATTCCATAATGATGAATTTGTCCTGGATCCATAAATGTACTCTGTGCAAGCACATGTACTTGTCATTGGGACACTGCACATGACAGGATTAATCCAATATTGGAATACTTTGAAAAAGCACTAAATCAACCAAAACAGAGGATTTTTAACACAGTTCAAATATTCATATTAAATGTTGATCAAAGAATACTGAGGTTCCATCAAAATAGCCTTTCACTTTCAGACTCTAAAGACATAGCCAGCTGAATGATCCTGGTCCTGGTGACACATCCCCCAAGGACAACTATTGTGGTTATTTTAAAGCAAGCCCCTCAGTGCTTCCTATTCATTTACTTTCAAAGAGGTGAGATAATTTCATATTAAATAATCATCATTACCAGTTGCTGTACATGACACAACAGGGTGATGCCACTCTATTCAGCTGGTGCTTGTTCTCAGATACAAGGCAGTAAAGTACCATCCAAATTAAGGACCTCAGAAAGGAAATTACTATTTGACATGGAGAATTGACTCAAGATAAGGATCCATCCAATACTGTTTTGCCAAGAAAACAGTAGTGGGTGGATGCTTTGCCAATACTTTGGGTTTTGAGAAAATGTACGTCATGCCCAGGCTACAAGCAATATAAGGAAAATCACTCCCACTTTTTTGTGTAGAATAATCTCATGGCAGTACCATACATGTGTTAGTAGGCAGGAGTTAAACTCTGCAGGTGTATTTATGTACATTTGTCATTTTCTTTGCTCACAGAACAGAATAACAAAAGAAAAATATACTACAAAACATGCTGGAAAATTACGACCACACTTTGAATTGAATTGAAACAGGATTTACATAATTTAAAAGTCAGAAACAGTGAGCCATTTGTACTTCAAAAAGGCAATGCCTTTAAGGAACTACAGTTGGGTAGCCGTATGGCTGTGCTGATAGAACAGACCATCACATGCCATTCTTCTATGTTTCAAAATAACCTCAGATGTGCTTCTGTTTGGACATGCGCTGTTGAAACACCAAACTAGCTCATTAAGTCTGATCATGGATCACTATCCATTGTTGATTTGCAGTGTATGCAGTGCATGTACATTGGCGTACACCAATGACTCTACAGTAATAATCTGTGGTTTAGTAATTCAAAACAAAATGATCAAACCTTCCAACTGCCTGCTCCTTGCCATGTGTAGTTAAACGTATCCAGTAAAATATCTGTGATATGGCTACTGTCTAAAATCTTGTGACTTCTCAAAAAGATGGTCACACAAAAAAAAACCTAAATGAGACAAACGTTGTGTTCACCGACAAACACTGAGCTGTTTCGGGAAACTCTTTTGGTTTGATACAAATAAAAAGTTGGAACAGTTCAAAATTTCTGTGGGACCACTACCCTCTTTGCTACAGTAGAGTGTGGCAATATACGCTCACACGCTTTCCCAGCCACGTGTTTGGAATTTTGCCAGATTCCCCCCCAAAAGTGGGAATCCGTTAAACATTTTACATGTACAAAGCATATGGCTGTTACCACTATGGCTCTTACCCTACGAGTAGAGTTCCTGACATTTTCAGGAGATGGCCATTTTTTTTATCAGCTGCACACAGCATGTATGAATAATGCAGCAAGCAAAACACTTCAGACAATGGATGCTGATATTTACTCTAGCTTTCAATGGGCAATTGTCGATTTTAGCATATGGGATTGATTTTTTGCCATTTTTAATGATTTAAAGGTTTTTTTCGTTATAACTTCCTGCCTCATGATGTCATTGGCCCTAAATTTCACACATGTTAACTAGGTAAAGATCATCATCTATATCAATTTCCAGGAGATTTGGACAAACCTCACCAAGGACATCTGTATTCAAAATTCATTTTTCACAATTTTTAATTTGTCACTAGAAAGGCACGAGACAATTGCCAGTACATGACGTCATCGGTAAATGATTTGAAGAATACTTTTACCCCCACCAACTAATACTGTTGAAAACAAGTTCATACCTATCAGCACTTTTAAATTATAAGCCCACTTCCGGTTTCGACCGGAAGGAAGGGTCACATGATTTGACCCACAGGAGACGAGAAAATTTTAGTTTGCCACTTGCCACAAACAGGAGGCCATGGTTGATTTTATACGGTGTTTAGAAATTTACAATAATATTGAAATACAATTATAAATCACGTGGTGATGTCATCATGACGTTGTTATTATTATAGTATTATCTTTGCTTCAAGGTTTTTGCATCATGTAGCTTTGATAACATTTGAAGATTGCTGAACAAAAACGTTGCCTTGAAAACATGTACAAAAGATATGGGAAAAAATTAAATATTCTACAATAAATCAGGTGATGAGGTCATGACAACGTCATGATTTGGCATACATCTTCCGGTGAAAGCTCAACAATGTGCAGGGTTTGAAGGAAATTGGCCCAAAGCAAGGACTGAAAGTCGTGTAGAATGACCACGTGCTATGTCAATAGGCAAAAATAACAAATTAAAAAGAAATAGAGGTTTTGTCTGTCTTAAGGACAGGGCAAAGAGCATTTTCACATTTTGTTTGTTTTTCTTAAGAAAAGGACATTCCTTCATAGCGAAAGAGCACAGATTACAGATTTTATACTTTTGTCTCTTTTGGCATTGCATACAATGCGATCTGCTCTCAGCGCCACGTGCTTGAAAATTTGCCAACTCCTGAGCACATGCCCTATGCACTGTGCGCTGCATACGTAACAGCCAGATATTGCACATCCATGCACACAGTAGCCAATGAACAGTATGCCCATGGGATTTTCAAGTTTGCAAATATTGTAAGAGGTTTTTTGTCATCAGCGCTTCATCTGTGTGAAGTACTCCAGTTAAGCACTTCATGCAGTTGACTTCAATGTTTTAGCTATCATCTGATGGAAAATTTTGTGATTTTGAAGAAAATGACCAATAGTAACCACTAGGTGACCACTAGCCAAATTCTGTGAACTACTTTTAGGAGGTTTGGTCCAGGGATGCCACTGACAAGTTTGACAATAACTGGACCGAAGTTGTGGAAGATGCATTTTGTAATTTTGAAGAAAATAACCACTAGTGACCATTAGGTGGCCACTGGCCAAACATGCTAATCACTACTCATGAGACTCCACCCAAGCTAGATTCTAAATGTGGCTCAAATCAGTGGATGAATTGAGAAGATATTTCATTTTTTGTGAACATTTGCTAGAAGAAAGAAAGTTGACGATTACAGTGTATCAGCGTGCTTCACACGGCTGATATAAATACACACTTCATGAACAAGTATAAAACATTTTCCTTCAAATAATGAAAAAGTTAAAAACATGGTGCAGGCCTAGCGAAGGGAATGTTAACTAGTCACTAAAGTTGCTACAAACTAACCCCTAACAGTGGCAACACAATAACAAGTGAAGGTGAATGAAACAAATTAAGGCATTCAAGTGTGGCATCCCACAGGGAATGCTTGGAGTTCAACCTCTTTACTTGCTACAGGTGTATTCCAGGTGTATGATGTCGCCACATACCAGCTGGTGTTATAAGAAATGCACAAATACCTGCATTTCTGGAACAGAGTGGAAAAGCTGTATCAAAGTGACTATCTGGATGCAACCCCAGAACATGGTGCTGGTCATTTTAATATAAACACACATGATCAATACACCAAAAGGAAATTATCAAGCCATTTTACTGTGCCAAGTCTGTTTTTCAAAACCTTTAGGGTTTGCAGCTTCTATCTTTCATGGTGCCCTTAGGGATAGTATTTATTGTGAATTTCTTTTTGTGTTTGATTAACGGTTAATGGGATGAAAATGGATTAATAACAACTCCAAGGAGTCTCTAGTTGTCCCTCATTCAAAAAAATGCAACAAAAGCCATGAAATTGAAATCAACCATTTTGACTTCAAGAAACAGGCTAAGACTAACAACCACAAATTGTTTGAAGTTGGTCATTGATGGATTGCTGGAGGCTGTCAGCCTGGCTCCTGTCATGACACAATCTTGGCTGGCTGATTTGTCTCTAATTCAGGCTCTCCCTTGGGTCTATTATGACACCTAATGATTGTACAGGAACGCCTTATGACTGATCATTATCAAATGTGACCAGGTTTCAATATTAGCAAGCCAGCATTACATGTGATGGAATTCCAATTAACGATAGCCTGTGGTACTTCTAATCATGTGCTCCCCTCAAGATGCTTTTCACTTCTCAAGTGTGTATGTTTATGTGTCCTTTTTCCAATTAGAATTTCCCGAGAAATGATTCTGATGATTGCCTTCTGACCAGCAATGTGTTCATTAAAATTAAAACCTCAGAACAGGTCATTCTACATACACTGTATTTATTTGGAATATACATGTATCCAAATGTTCCATTATTCCAAGGAAAATGTTCCATTATTCCAAGGAAAATTGGATATTATCCACGGCACAGTGATTACTTTCACTACTGTAAAAAGTGAAAGTTACCAAAACTTTCAACTTTTGAAATGTTCCCCAACTTAAATGACTTAAAGTCCCAAATCTGTTAAATGCTTCACTATCACATCTTTACTGCAAATGTGTCCATTTTTATACTCAAAGCCAATTATGATTTAACTAAGGCTGAATTAGTCTGAGTATTCTTGGGGAACTTTTGGGTGCCACAAATACTGTTGATATGATTATCAGGCCAGAAAGCCTGAGAAGCCACTCAAGAAAAACCCAGGGTTGATGACATTTAACTGTTTAGTTGACAGACCTAAATACCCATGAAAGGAAACTTGTCTTGATCTGTGCCTCTGTCATGTTAACAGAGAAACCCAAATACCCATGAAGAGACACTTGCCTTGATCTGTGCTTCTGTTATGTTAACCTTTCCTAAGTTAAGCCAGCCAGAAACCTCCCAGGTACATCAGGGAAAGTACACCAAAGGAAAAACCATAGAAACTGTCTCTTCCATTTCACTGGAACAATATGTGAAACACATGGGACATACCAGTGCCAGAGGAAGCATTACTTGGAAAACACACTGGCCTTGTTGCATTTATTATATCAGTGGAAATTTGGGATACAACTTCACTTGTATACACAGCGTCATCTACTGGTTAGCAGAAACCACAGACACAAAACTGTACATCAGGGAGCCTAGAGAGCAGTGCCGTAGTTGAGTCCTTGTACTCGAGTCCAAGTCATAGTCTATGCCATCCGAGCCCAAGTCTGAGTCTCAGTCCTTTTATGAATCTCTGATTGGGGGCCTGGTGTTCTAAAAGACACTGACACAAGTATTATCACAGTTGACACATCTTTACTATTGAAAAGGATAATTAAGTGGAACTTATTTGAACCTTTGGTGACCTTGACCAGCATAAGAACACCTTAACATATGAGGAAAAACAACTTGAACATTTAAATCAGTGTTTTAGGATTCAACTTTATTTGAGAACTAAGGCATATTTTGTATCATTGGACAACAGCTTTCTGACCACCTTTGGTAATGGAATACACTCAATAGCAAACTATATGTAGTCTGCACGTCAACCGAATAAATAAAATGTATCACCCTCATTGTTTATTAAATTGAATTAGGGCTTCCCAGGTGCCAAAATAAAACGTTAAAATCCCTAACTTAACTCATTTGTGAAAAATGTTTCTTGTTCAACGAATCTCAAAGTGCAAATTTCATAAGTTTCAAACTACATATAAAAGTGCATCAAAAAAATTAACATTTCCTGCATTTATAATTTATTCTAAATTAAATAAACAGTGGGCTGAATGCTTTTTTTGACAGTTTTGAGGCATGATTACTCCTGATTGAAAAATCAGAACTTAATCACTCAGAGCAACACTGACATGATTGATCACAGACACTGCAGGCAACACACATGGTAAGACCCAGCCAAAAATCTGTGCCTGCGCTGTAGGATGATCAGAAAGCTTTGGATAGGTCTAGGCCTTCATAAATTGGAAATGTACATGGGCAGGTTGACAACAGCTCTAGCTACAGTGTATTAGCTATAACTTTCGAAACTTTTGTTTCGGTGTCAGACATGGCCAATAGGCGGTGCACATGCACAGACATATAAACGCGTACCTCAGTCTCATGCTGTAGCACCATGCGTTTTTTGCGATAGGTTTCCGTTTAATTCTAGCACAGCTGATATTTAAGCAGATAGAGCATTCTAGGATGTACAGATTGAAAAAGTAATGTCCAAGATTGAAGTTAAAGATTAATGTAATGTTATGCTAAAATGCCTGTAGTGAAGTTGCCAGTTCCGCACGAAAGTCTCAACAGTCTAGTTGCGCCATTTTGACTTTTCTTTGTTGCCTGGGCACTGTGCACTGTTATTCACCTGCCTCATGATGCATGTATGTCTGCACAGTTTGCAGAACAAGTCTGCCCTACACTCACACGTACCAACGTACATACACAGGTGTACAGGCGTTAGCGTTAGCATTGCAGCACAACTGAATTGAGAACTGCGTCACTGTCTTCATTAAATGAAATTGTGGTAAAGTGGAGTTGAATGCAGGTGGGGAAATAGGCTGGACTTGGGCTGAGTCCTCGTGGTGACAGAGTTCTCAATTGTTGATTCTGAGTCCATGTCCCAACTATCTGAGTCCAGGTACTTGAAAATCATGACTCAAGTCCAAGTTCAGACTTGAGTCCTCCAGCACTGCTAGTGGATGCAACAAAAATGGTGACTTTTTGAAGTAAGGAACCTTTTTGGAGACCATTTTAAAATTGAACAAATCACCCATCTGAACAGCTTCACAATTACATGTACACATAATTACATGGAAGCTGAAGTTAAAAAGAATCAACGGAAACCTCCAAGTGGGAGGGTTGAGCACTATAAAACAGAGCTAGAGGCCCTTTCACATAAACAATGGAAACACACATCTGTGTCTATCACAAAGAGTCACCTGCATTACAAGCATCACAAGCTTTAGTATAACGCAGCACATTAGTGAATGTCCGTTGTTCTGCAGCATTCATATTTGTGTTGGTGGTACAGCGATATTCTTTAAATGGTAGAATTATAGGATACCAGCAATTTCCTGCCATATACGGGCGTGTTATTTTGCAAGTTTCCACAAAAGATTTGAATTCAATGATGACAAAACATTACTGCCAGTTGAGGGCTGCCCTAGCAATGCACTTGTCTGTCTTCTAGATTCTGTAACTCAATTTTATGACATTTTTTCATTATCAGACTCATGAGTAGGCATATCAGCAACATGATTTTCATGTCTGGGTAATTCTAGCCTTGTTACCAACCGCCCAGGTGTCAAATTTATACAGAAGATACTTAAGCTCAATCACCCGAAATGCTTGAAGAAAACACTTTGTTTTCTCTTTTTTTTTCTTATTCAAGACTCAAAAGGAAAGCTTTTTAAAGGGACAGTGAAATTCCTTTTGCTGTTGGCATTTGTGGCTTTGCAGGACAAGGCCTTCATAGATCTGATTCGCGCCTATCAAATATAAAGACACTGTAGTAATGTGTGCCTTAAAAACACACTGTTGATGTACACCGCATTGTTGATCATGCATTCCATGAGTCCACTATATGAATTTTTAATATGACAGCTACAAGTTATCTCATACTATGAGAGAATTTGTTGGTGGGAAATAGGATGAACTTCTTGATTCTCTGTACAGTTATGCAATATATATTGCATTCTGTAAAAGTTTGTACTGTCATTGACACTGCTTTATACATTACACGTACTGAACCATTCCTGCGACATTGATGATTATCAATGGCATGACTAAGTGCTGAAAGTGTGGGATACCATATGCCCCAACGAACTGTACTAAATTAACTGTGCTATCAAGAAATCAGAACAATCAGATGGAACTAGGAGAATGATCAGAAATTAGAATAATTTTGTTCACTCTGACATTTTGCAAGCCACTTGGTTTAAGTGCACAGCTTCAGACAAATGCTTCCATGAAAAAAAATCACGATGTCATGTACCATGTTTCTCAAAAATGGAATTAGAAACAAATTTGTTCATTCTCTTAATTTAGATAACATTACAAGATTACTTGATCCTTGAATACTATTGACTGATTGAACAGTTTGCAAATTGCAAAATTTGCTCCAATTTTTGGCTTAATTTGGTACTTTCTTTTTCTGAAAAAGGGCAAAATGTCCGCAAAGGCAAGGCAAGTTGCCTTCCCAAGCTGGATACGCCAATTTAATCAAACCTTTATGAAAAGCCAAAATGCAAAAGTCAAAATGCAAAGCTGTCTTGGCATTACAATATTTTCTTCTTTACTCTTGATTGAAAATAATACACACCAGGTGACATGACATTTGAAATTTGGCCAATTTTTGATTTTATTTCTTTAAACAGCAAAACACACAATCATTTGAACATGTATACTCATTTTATCGATGTATGCTTGTATCCAGGTGCCAGAACATTTTTTAAGCAATGGGGATTATCAAATTGCAGCGGGAATTATCAAATGTTAACACATGGTCATGTTGCATGTTGTTGAATAGGGAAACTGTCTGAACTGTTTACATGTACGTGTATCAATTAATGTTTAATCCTTTAAAGCAACATGACAAGGCAAATGGGACAGGATATGGGGAAAATTGAGGAGAAAGTATGCCCTCCTCTTTCTTCCCCCCCAACCTTTACTGCTTGTTGATACATACATGTACATGTACCTACATGTACACGTGTAACAGTGCATGGTACAAAACCATCAAATGACACATCCAACTTGTTCACTGTCAGTACATGCCAGTCCAACATGCCCTCTTGAGGCATGCACAAGTCACAGTCAGAGATTTGAAATCTGATCTTACCCCAATTACTAGCTCATACCATGGATTATTAGCAAGCAGACAATTCCCACAGAGTCTCTTGATCAGTTTACAGTGCTTAAATGTCCACCTTACAAGTTTTCTTTCACACAGGCACTTACAGCAATTTGTTCTGTTGACATTTCTGGCTCATCCTTCATTCTGAACCATTTATTGCAGAATCCTTTGATAAATCTAATTTCTCAGCCTTTGATGCTTGAATGCTCTACTTTTAGTTTTAATCTGAGGAATCCAAGGGCATGAAATACATGAAGGCTTCAAATAACACAGAAGATTAATTCTATTAAATGACCTAAATTTTCATGTCTGCATGTCTGCTGTGTAGCATTTTATTGGGAAAAACTTTCATTTGGGATGGCTTATGCACATCAGAACAAAAATTCACTTCACATTGTTGAGAAATGCTTACAAAGACAATCCATTGTTATAGTAATGACAAAATATAGGTTTTAGCTTCAAGCACAATGTACTTGCACCAGTAATTGCACTCATATATGGAAATACAAGTCTGAACTTATAGTCAAACTCGGCAATCTGAGTACTTTGCAGGACTAGGTACTCAGAAAGAAGCACTCAACCACTAGAAATCAGTCTAGATCTAAAGTCAAGGTCATTTGAGTAAGTGACATCACTGACATTATTGACTTGAGACAGTTTTTAGCATTCTGGGCCATTCAAATTTTTTTTGTTCTGTTCTCCCTTTCCTTTTTCCTAATTTTTTTCGCCCTCTGCCTCCACCCCTCTGTGGCTGCTTCCTATTCTTCCCATTCCCCTGATTGGAAAATTCACATCTCCCTTGCCCGTTTGACAATTATTTGACTTTAGTGTTTTTCCTGATAGCTGCGTCTTGTGGTAGAATTAATGTGTATTTGGTTTCTTGACTTATTCTGGTATGTGTATAACTAGTGTTCCTTGGTACCACATTTTTCTATGCCTAATACTCTTCATTAATTGTGTACATGTCTACTTTGTTCATTTTGTTTGCTGTTTTCTCTGGTGATTTCTTGAGTTATGTATGAATAGTTAATATGAATATCTCTTTTTGTGTGGTGTACTTGTCATTTAAATCAATCTCGTCTATTTAATCAACCTCTCAAGCAGTGTTCTTGCAGCGCATTTTTTAACTTTATAACTTACTTGGTATATTCTATTTTATCAATACAAGATAAAATGCATTATTCTGGGCAGGCAAACGTTTGTTGTCAATCTCTCGCTCGATCAGCTGTTTGTTGCCATGGTGAAGTAAACATTAGGGCTGAAGTAAAGACACCCGGTAACCGGCACTCCTTGCTGGCAGGAGGCCAAGGTGATTCATAATCATAGCGATATGTAACTTCATTTTGCACAGGCGGAAATTGTTATACAATTGTCCCAATTAAGGGACTGCGCCAAAACGGTTTGCGCGCACAGGCCACTTCGGCACTGACTTCCGAAGCCGCTGCGTCAAAAATAAATCTTGCAAAACGAAAAACTCGTTTATTCCCGTCGTTTTTGCCGGCGTTTCACCGTTTTGGGAAATATCTATTGGGAGCAACTCCTGGACACTTCAGGATCCATCGACTGTGTTGTGCAGTTTAAGTTGGAATTTTCTTTGGTCCATCAAACAACGGCTGTGAACGAAAGTGGGTTGCCGGTCAAGGGAATTTCAAGCCAGCACCGCTCAGGCAATTCAGGATGCCGCGCCCGAAATGTCAGCAGAAGAGGCAGGCCCGCCAGTCACCTCCACCGTATGCCCGAGGACGTCGCCGGGGACCTCAAGGTGCACAGGCCTCAGTTTCGACGGGCACCGGGGCTGCTACGGAGAGCACTGCGGGGGACAGCGCAGCCGGTCCGGTCAACATCGCACCACTCATCACTGCATGCAGTCGGCCTGCCGGGGAGCGACACACTCTGGCCATAGCACAGCCAGCGCCCGCCCAAGCGGTGGATGTCCCGGCAGGCAGTTTCAGCGGGGATCCAGCTGCGCCCGGCGGAGGCCCGTCAAGTGGCGAGTCCATCCAAGGAGTTTTTCGTGGTCTGCAGCCTCAGCAGCAGGACTCTGTAGTTAACAATATAGCTAATCCTAGCATAGGCGTAGGCCTAGGTCTGAATTTGGCTGTTTGCAACGGGGTCAGTAATGTTGTCAGTAGGCCGGGCATTACCGATTCGGCCGGTAGGGATGTAATGCTCGCTAACACAGTTACACCGGCAATTCAAACCATCCTCCCCAATGAAACTAATGACATGGCCCTAGGCTTCAATCAGATCGCTCAAGCGGGGGAACCTTTCCCACTTTCGGCTTATTCCGGCATGGGTAGGCCTGCACCCCTACACTCCCTCGGAAATGATTCTGCCATTGATGTCCATGTTCCTCCAGCCATAAAAGAAAAAATTTGGAACGGGCAATATGTAGAATTGGCATCGTTGTATCGCGATAATGCCACCAGGGTTCTGGCCGCTTCAGACACCGGTTCCGAATTGACCGTTGCGGTGGAGCGAGGCAAAGTGGTGTTCCGGCCGGTGACGCCTACCCCACGCAAACTTGACTCGTTTGATAAGTGGACAAGCGCATTTCATGTGTTCATGGCAATTTACGCAACGCGCCATCCTGCCCGTTTCCTTGAGTTGCTGAAATATGCTGAAGTTGTTCGGACAGCAGCTGTGCAATTTCCAGGGCTTGGTTGGCGTAATTACAATGAGCAATTCAGATTACGCATGGAAAAAAATCCATCGCGCTCGTGGGCAACAATGGATATGGAGCTTTGGGTGACAGTTGCGGCGGCAGGAAGTTTCCTGCCCATGGCAAATTCCCCCGCAACGGTAGCTCGAAACCAAGCGGCGCAAAAACCCGTCTGCTTTGCGTTCAATTCCCCCCACGGCTGTCGGTGGAACTCCTGTCGTTACGCGCACAGTTGCAGTCCCTGTGGTAAGCTAGGGCACAGCGCGTCTTCGTGTTCGGTGAGCGTGGGACTCGGGCCCACGCCTTGCGGTAACACGGCACGGCAATCCTCCGTCCCTGCCGGTGCAACGTACACGCGCTACACGAAGTATCCGTCTGCCGCGCCGAACATGCAACAGACACTGCGGCCGACTACCAGTGGTTCAGCGGCCAGTTCGAGTGCAAACGTTACTCAACAGTCAGTTGGTCAACGAGGGGATAAGCAAACCCATTTTCAGGCTCCCAACGCCCATTAAATTAGACGTGTTAAAGCAATGGTTAACACATTATCCTGACAAGTCGGCAGCTGAAACGCTTAGTCATGGTTTTTCACATGGGTTTTCACTTTGTTTTCAAGGTCCTAGGGAGAAAAAAGATTCCAATTGCCTTAAGTCGGCAGCAGATAGGCCTGAGGTGGTTCATAAAAAGCTGCAGAGCGAAATCGCGTTAGGCAGGGTGGCAGGACCATTTAGTCATCGGCCCTTTCCAAATCTTCAGTGTTTGCCCATCGGGCTGGTCCCTAAGCAACAACCTGGCGCTTTTTGTCTTATCCAGCACTTGTCATTCCCTTCAGGTGGCTCTGTTAATGACTTTATAAATAAAGACGAGTGTAAAGTCCATTACACGCCGTTCGATGTAGCTGTTGATTTAGTTATGTCTGTGGGTCCCAACGCTTGGTTGGCAAAAACGGACATAAAATCGGCTTTTTGGCTGCTTCCCGTTGCCCCTTCCGACTATGAGCTGCTGGGTTTTCAATTTCAGAACATGTTTTATTACGATAAGTGTTTACCCATGGGCTGTTCTATCTCATGTGCGTTGTTTGAAACATTCATCACTTTTTTAGAATTCCACATTAAGCGG
The DNA here is from genome assembly GCF_054643075.1 of Acanthaster planci. Lineage (NCBI taxonomy): Eukaryota > Metazoa > Echinodermata > Asteroidea > Valvatida > Acanthasteridae > Acanthaster > Acanthaster planci. The sequence continues at coordinate 28,192,893 of NC_141778.1, read as the reverse complement.
GTTTTGGAAACAACCTCTATCACACATTACTTAGATGATTTTCTTTTCATTGGTGAATCCATGTCACACTGTGAAGTACTTATTAGTACTTTTAAGGAAGTTTGCGAGCAACTAGGTGTGCCACTTGCGGAAGAGAAAACAGAGGGCCCTTGTCAAAAAATCACCTACCTCGGTTTAGAGATCGATGCAGTAAAGTGCAAAGTCTGCGTGCCCGGTAATAAGATTAACGCCCTTTGATCACAAATCCAGTCAGTTTTGGGGCGGAACAAGTTGTCTTTGAGGGAAATTCAGTCCTTGGTGGGTTCACTAAACTTCGTCTGTCATGCTATAGCTCCAGGTAGGGCGTTTATCAGGCGTTTGATTCGCTTAACTCGTGGACTAAGGAAACCACATCACAAAGTGTGAATAACGTCGGGTGCGAAACTTGACCTGCTCATGTGGTTAGAGTTCCTAGATCACTTTAATGGACTGGCAGGATAATGATACATTAGAGTTGTTCACTGATGCCGCAGCCAGCATTGGCTTTGGCGGGTTCTTTGGCGGCCATTGGTTTCAAGGGCGATGGCCTTGTGAGTTGCTAGCCCTGTCGCCACCAATAGCATATTGTGAATTTTACCCTGTGGTTGTCGCAGTGAATTGTTGGGCCCCGCAGTTGGCCAATCGAAAGGTGCGTTTCCGTTCTGATAACAAAGCCGTGGTAAATATCATTAACAAGCAATCGTCACATTGCGATAAGATCATGCATCTTGTGCGTCTTTTCGTATGCCAGTGCTTGCGGTACAACATCACATTTAAAGCCTATCATATACCCAGCGTGCATAATGAAATTGCGGACTCCCTCTCACGTTTTCAGGTGAACCGTTTCCGTGCACTAGCACCGAAGGCGGACATAACAATGACGCCGATCGCCAATCTTCTCCAAGTGTAATACAACGTGAGATCAACCGCCTATTACTAGCTGCATCGGCATCAAATACTCACAAGACATATCAGACTGGCTGGCAGGCGTTTTGTTCATTTCAATGCCAACAAATTGATGCCTGTTCTCCGTCCTCGCCTGCTGATGTTCTGCGATTTATTGCATGGCTGTCACTGCAGCGTCTTGCACCATCAACTATCGCAACTTACGTTTCCGGGGTGGGTTATTATCACAAAATTTCCAGTTGGCCGGACCCAACGAAAGATTTCTTGGTGACGAAATTATTGTCGGGTTGCCGTAGGGATAATCCCGTTATTGACGAACGATGGCCTATGACCTTGCCAGTTCTAGCCCGTATCATTCAAGCACTCCCACACGTGTGCAAAGATCATTACGAAGTCGCACTTTTCCACGCGGTCATGTTATGTGCATTCTTTTGTTTCATGCGTATAAGCGAGTTTGCCGCCATTTCAAAAACAAACGTGCAACACTCACTTATTTTGGCTTCGGACGTCGAATTTATAAATGTGGGGCAGGACAGTGCTTCCGTTTTAGTCACCTTCAGGTACACAAAGAATAACCAAATGGGTAATCCTCAGATTGGGAAATTAGTTCGCTCAGGGGACGAAACCATCTGTCCAGTGCGAGCCCTCACAGTCTACGCCCAGATGCGTCCGAAGCAGGAGGATATTTTTTTCTGTCATTTTGGGGGCGATCCCCTTACCCAGTACCAGTTTAACGCCACATTGAAACGGGTTCTGATTTTCTTGGGCCTTGGAGGCTCATCATTTAGTGCACACTCCTTCCGCATTGGGGCGGCGTCTACTGCAGCGTCCTTGGGTTTTTCGTTGGATGAAGTTAAGGCAATGGGCCGTTGGCGTTCAAATGCCACTCAACTTTATATCCGTCCAATTGTACTTTGCCAGCTGCCTGGCGTTTAATTTCAGCTGTTTAATTCCGCGTTTTGTCCACCATTTTGTCTCACTTGTTCCCACCCCTTGTTTACAGGGGATGTGTGGATCATTGGGGATTCCATCGTCCGCAGAGCGGCAACCAGGCTGGAATGCAGTCCACCAGTACGCTGGAACGGTCTGGGCGGAGCCCGATACAGTGATATAAATCAATTGTTATCTGACCTGGAAGCTAAGTGCCCTCGACCGGCCATGCTGATCGTTCACATTGGCACTAATGATTTGGGCGATACTGATTTTTTCAGCATGCGGCAGCGGATAACCTTATTCATGAAAGAATGTAGTGCTAAGTATCCCCAGGCTAAATTAGTGTGGTCTGATATACTACCGCGAGCTTGTTACTTTGGGACCATTAATCCAGCGAAAATGGAGATGAAATGGCGGGCCGTGAATAGATGGGCGCACTCCCTCAGCCGTCGCGAGGGCGTGTCAGTGCTACATCATCCGCAGTTTAAATGGTCCGAATTCTCATTGTACAGATATGATGGGGTTCACCTGTCCCATACGGGTAACATGCACTTTCGGTCGAATCTTCGGGATTGCATTTGCGCTGCCTTTAATTGAGTGTAATTGAGTTTATCCCACTCAAAGGGTTCATAGCGATGGTCCTCTTTACTGTTGTTATTATAATTCAATTCTAGGGGCGTTAATAGGGAGATGCACTTGCCTGTCGTTCCGGTGGGGCGCGTTTGGCGCGTGTGGCAGAAATTTGCCGGAAGCGACGGGAAGTGCCTCGATTTTGGCTAACATGATAATCAAATTATATTAGTAAATGGGTTTCAATTAAACTTTGAATTTTGATGTTAACAGTTAATACTTGCTGTTTAATCTTAGGAACCCTACGCCAAGCACCCTCTTGTTCAGGTGGGGCTTCTTCCAACCGTATTTTCAAACGGTGGAAAAAACGGCGTGCTTTGCAAATCTTTTGTTAATTGTTCCAGACATGACATTCGACAAATTATAAGCAATTTGTGACTAGCACCCTCTCGTTCTGATGGGGCTAGCGTTTAACTTTGATAAATATTCCTATAGCCTAAAGGCGAATGGTTGGCAAGCCTGCCAAGGATTCGGGCCCGTGGATGCCAAGCTTGGCAGATTGGGGCAAGCCTGCCCGTTTAAGCTGATTTTGCCAAACTTTTTAGTGTCAAAGACAAATAAACCAGTGGCTTGGAATAACGTGCCAAAAATTCAAACCTTAGACTCAGTGGCTATTTTGTTTGTTGTCTCAGAATAATGATCTCCATATACATGTACTTGTTGTTTTGTAAATTGTCTTAATTGTAAATTAGCAATAAAAATTTAGCCATATCTTATAGCTGCGAATGCTGATTTCTCAATAAAACCATTAATAATAATAATAAAAATAATGGGACTTTTTTTCTCTCTACCAATGTGGCAAAAATTCAGTTGATTGAGAGATTTTCCTTTTTATATGGAATAAAATACACGCACCAAAACATACTTGTACCTGAATTAACTCTGTACATGTATTTCTTCAAAGTTGACGGATTTAAATCATACACATACATGTTTGTTAGTCCCGGTAACCTCACTGTTTGTACTCCTCTCTTTCAAATTTTCGATAGATCAATCATCCCAAATTCAAAAAAGATGACGGAAAGCAAGTTGACATGACTGGACAAATTACCTTTTAAGGGTCATGATTAGTTGATATAACACAATCTGAAATTTGGAATAATTGAAGGATCTCTACCGGTACTTATGTGCACGTGACATCAACACAAATGTACCTGTACTTATGTAGTACAAGCTCATCTCTAGTGAAGGTATTTAATCTAAGTCTATTAACATTAATACTCGGATATACAGTCATACCTTGCAAGTCTCTTACATACTCTTTTCACATATATGTGAACTGACTAGTTGCTTTGAAGGATTCTGCAGAGAAACGATTTTGTAAGCTCACATTTCTACCAACATGTCTTCCTTGCTTCATGGTGTAACTGCCAACGGACTGAATTCAAATTTCCCACCAACATGACCAACCACAAAGAACTCTGCACAGAAGTTGGTGCAGCCAGAGTTCATGCAATAAGGTAGTAGCATGTCCACTGCATGGAGTTGGGGTAGCACACTCCTAATTATGGCTTTCCTTTTGACTTTAAAATAAATGAAAAGCAAGTATAGCATTCAGTGAATGCATGCTATTGTCAACCCAAGGAATGCTATAGTTGGACAAAATCCACTGCCTTGACCCTCAAAATTCCAGTCATAAGTACTGTATACCAGCAGCATTGCTCCACACTAGGAATGCTATTCAGCAGATTTCCACTTGATGAGGAGTGCTATATTTTTCAGAACATACTCTGGCTTGAATGCTATGATGGCTCAGGAATGCTATCAGGAATTCTATTTGGACTGCTGATGATAGCAGTCCACAATTCATTCAATCCTTTACATGCTATGTGAATGATATGTTACATGCTGTTGGAATGCCATAGTAATGCTGCTGAACTGCTATAATAACAGTCAAGTTTGGTAAGGGAAATTACACAGTACCAAGGCATATCGTCTAACTATGGTATTCCTGGTATAACTATGGTATTATGGTATATACATTCATTTCCGTGAAATGGTTGTTTTTGTAACAAAACAATGAATGAGATGCTATGTGTCTGTTTGCAACAGAGCACTATGATCACTGAAACTGTGCTAAAAATAAACTTTCCTTTATGCATCTAATATAAAACACGCATAGTAAAAAGTGTAAAAGTCAATGAGATATGCACACAAATGTCAACATCTAAAAAATGTTCCAGGATCTTGTCATCATGATACCATTTTGTATAAATAATAAGGAGTTCAAGTTTAATCTACCCTGTGAATTTAATGAATACTGGAACCTATTTACTACAGTAAGTGAAAAACAAAAATTGGAACTTGGAATGATGATGTCACAAAATTATCCATACTACCAACACATCTTTTTGGCATACTAGAAGTCTAGGAAAAAGAATTTTGATAACACCTAATTTGTTTGAGAGAAATATGTTCAACAGAATGTTGAAATATCTACAAAGTGAAGCATTAAACTAGAGGACTGTGGTTATGAACATCTGTACATGTTTATGAGTTATTTGTGGCAGAAATGGAAATCAATGTGTAAAAAATGTCAATTCACCAAATGAGGGCATAGTTACATCATTTCATTTTTCATCTAGCACACTTCCCATTCTAGCTACTTCAGTGCAAGATTTCAACCCAATGAGACATGTACTTCAGAGGATAAAGCACTTTGAAGAGTGCACCTGACTTTTCACCTGATGACGTCATCAACACACAATGTGTAATTTTTCTTTTTATAATACTTGCCTTTCCATCTGCTTGCAAGGTTTTAAGAAGTGCATGGCCATTGTCAAAAGGTTGGAAGAGCTACATGTATAAACACTAAATGATGATATCACTTGAAGTCACTGCCATTTAAACTTTGTTTAAATTTCAGTTTAAGTCAGTGCTCGCAAGTTACTTTTAATCCAGATGCACAGTTTCCGATGAATTGCCCGATAACGTCGTTATGATGACTTTGTTACACATTGATTCCTTTCACCACGATAAATGTGCCTGCATATTTGTCAAAGCATGACAACACACACTCACAAGCTTTCCCTGGCATGTGGTTGGCACATCGACCCCAAAACAGTGCGGCTCTCCTATGTACGTTACATGTACAAGGCATATGGCTCTAACCCCAACAGGATGAATTGCCAGCACTAGCAGCAAATGGCATATTTTTCATTGTTGGCGCATGGCGTGTATGAAAAATGTAAAAAGCCCAACATCTTGGACAATGGATGCAGATACTTGCCCAAGATTTTGACGGGCCATTTCAGACTGTAACTGTGGGGATTGATTTTTAGCAATTTTGAATGAATTACAGGTCTTTTTATTATGACTTCTGGTCTGATGAGTTCATCAGCCCAAATTTTTGCACAAATGTTGCAGGCATAAGGGTCATTGTGTCTACCAATTTCCAAGCGATTCTGGCAAACTTCGCCGTAGATGTCTATTCAAAACTCATTTTTCAAATTTTTAACCTGTTGCTGGAGGGGGTTCGTATTTTGCATGACATCACTGATACATGTTTCAAAGAAAACTATTGTGTCATGGATTATACAGCTGAAAGTAAGTGGATATCTGTTACCCATTTTAAATAATAAGGCTTTCGACCAGTTTGACCAGAAGCAAGGGTCAAGTGATGTTATGTGCATGAGAAGAAATGAAGACCAAAAATTACTCTATCACTTGTTGCAAAAAGCAAGCCGTGAGAAGCCACTGTTGATTTTATGTGGATTTTGAAGATTTTACCAGAATAAAATTTCAGCACTTGTAATTTGACACCTTGTGACATAATCTTCATGTTATTCTTGATTTCTAAGGCTTTGCTTTGTGTAACTTTGATGGAGGTGCAAGATTGCTTGGTGGCCCAAAAGACTTTGAGAATCTGTGTACAAAGTCAATGGGGAAAATTACATATTCAAAATTCTATAATCAATCACATAATGACATCATGACGTGGGACACATCTTCCGATGGTAGTCTAATTATATGCCTTATTTGAAGGGGATCAGCCACAAGGGGCAAAATCATGTGTTGAATGACCCCATGTTATGTCTATAGGGAAAAAGTAGAAAACAAGATATTAAAAAATAAAAACAAGACAAATGTTGTGTTTGTTGCGGGACAAATACTGAGTTGTTTTGGAGAACTCTCTTGGTTGGATAAAAAAATGAAGTTACAATGGGCAGGAATCGAAAAGTTGTCGTTAATTCTGCGGTTCAAAATACCCTCCTCGCTGCAGCTGTTACACAACACACTGATTGCTTTCACTACGACAAATCTTCCAAAGCATACACACTCACCCGCTTTCCCTGCCAGGTGGTTGGCATGTTGCCAGAGGCCCCGAAGTAGTGTGGCTCCATTATACACTTTACATGTTCAAAGGATATGGCTCTTACCACTACGGCTCTTACTCCTACGGGTCATGTTGGCAGTATTACTAGTGGGTGGCAATTTTTTCATTAGCAGCGCACAGCATGTATGAACAATACAATAAGCCAAACACCTTGGACAATAGATGCAGATATTTACTCCACTTTTCAATGGGCAACTTCAGACTGTAACTGTCATGATTTTTCGGCAATTTTTAATGAATTACAGGTTTTTTCATTGTAATTTCCAGCCTAAAATTTTGTACAAACATTGGAGGCATAAAGGTCATTGTATCTACCAATTTTCAAGTGATTCCGATAAGCTTCGCCACTGACGTACATTCAAAATAGATTTTTTAATTTTTTCAACCTGTCGCCAGTGTTGTCTGGTGTCACCAGTACATGGTTTGAGGAATATTATTGTGTTGGAGACTTACACCATTGAAAGTACATGTAAGTTCATATCTACTATCAATTTTAAATTATGAAGCATTTCAGGTTTGGACCAGTTTTGACTGGAAGTAAGGGTTAAGCGATTTTACATACAAGAGAAGAAATAAAGACCGAAGATTACCCTATCATTTAGTTCAAAAAGCAAGCTGCAAGAAGTCACACTTGATTTTATGCAGATTTTGAAGATCTAACATCAATAATGTTAAATGATATTATTTGTCTTGTAATTTGACACCTGATGATGCAATCATGTTGTTGTTCTTCTTGTACATTTTTCATATCCTAAACTTTGCTTAATATAACTTTAATGAAGGTGCAAGATTACCAAGTGGCCCAAAAAGTATTTCAGGAGACATGTGGCTTTTAAGGATGCACCTCTAATGTCAAATGACTTGTCACCTGCTTACGTCATAATCACATTTGATGTCAAATTTCATATATAACATATCCCTTTCTATCTAAATGTATTTGTGCAAGGTTTCAATGGAATCAGATGTATTGTATACTTCAGAAGATATAGGACTCTGAAGTTTGCATCTTAAACGTCATGTAACATGACAACTGATGCATGATGTCATCATGACGAGTTTTTCTGGGACCCTTTCAGGCTGGAGGACTAAGAGTGTGCACTTAATATACACGTATTGTCAGTTACATCAAAAAATGTGCCCACATCTTGCTGTTAAAAAATGAGTACAAAACCTATAAGGAAATAAAATATTCAAAATTCTATGATAAATTAGGAGATGACATCATCATGACATCATGCATAGGATCTTTGCTTGAGGCAACTCTGAAGATATAAAGTGGCACAATGACTGAAGTGCCCTGCAGAAAACAACCTGTACAAAATGAATGAGACTTTGGAAGAACAGGGAGAAGAAGAAAAAACACTTGACGAAAGAGTTCCTTTTCACCAAATGCGAAAAAGCAAAACACAATTTTAAAAATTAAGAAAAACCATTTTTCAGAAAAACAAAAGCTTTTTCGGCAGGAGCCCAAAACAGTTAAAAGGAAAAAAACAATTGGAAAAAAAACAAGCATTATTTTGGCCGGTGCCAAAAACAGCTACAAAGAAAAGGCATCTTCTTTATCTGAAATGACCAACACTATTGTCAAAAACTTGACACAGCTCATAAGTTCGCCAAACTTCCATGAGCTTTCCTGGTGATAGTCACATTATGAAGTGTACACTGTATAATACTCAATTTAAAAAAATGAGAAAGCAGCTCTAAATTGTTTACACTGAATACTGCTACCAATTCCAATACATCATGTACATATACACTGTACTGAGTAAAATAATACAGGACACACATGTATGCATACTACTACTGTCTGAAAGACTCCAAATGTCATTGTGATGACACAGTCAGAGAAGGTCACACGATTTGTCTCGCACCATCAATCTGAACAAATACACAATCTACAATTAAGGCATCACAGGCCCCAGGCAATTGAAACAGGGGACAACTCATAATTTAATTTTACTTGAATTGAAAGAAAATGCACTTTATGCACTCATCCATTCATTTTTCTGCAATGTGTATTCTGACTAGCTAGAAATACAGCTTGAATGATCAAGTAGTCCCACAGGAGCACCTTCCTTAAGAGAATGTACACACAGCTGATCTCTCCATGGGCCCAACACTCTCCCAAGACCAAAACTAATGAAAGTCTGTGCACTGTTTAAGGTAGAAATGAATGACCACAAGCAGTACACGAACCTCAAAATGCAGTATTTTCCTAAAATATCCGCTTTGACCATAAACATGCTCTCATCAGCACAGAAGAGACAGGCTATTGGGTAAAATTTATAGGGTTCATGTGCTCAATACCACCCATGCATGAATCTACGTAACTTGCATAACATGTTCTATAACTTGTATTTTTAAATACAAACTGGCTCATTCAGCAGAAAGTTCTGACAACTTTTGAAACACTTTATCACTGTACACATTAAACAACATTCAGACATGTACAAAGTTGTCTGCCATATGTATGACATTAGGCTCATTTCCTAGAGAATAGCCCAAAACCGAGAATGAAACCACCAGTTTGCAGCAAATGTATCAATACTGCTCCATACAACAAAACACATTTGTAGTGTTGTGTATTAGGCATCCGATGATGGTTGTCATTCTGACCATAGAGCTCTGTGTTCTGACCGACCCTCACATTTGTCTCTTACCTCAAGATCTTGTCTCAGTCTAAGTGTCTTGAATTCATTGTGTTAATCTAGGCTTCAGTCTCAGTCTAAGACTGCAAAATCTTGGCCCCTGTCTCAGTCTCAGGGTCAGACTTCAAGGTCTTCCTCTTAGTCTCTGTGTTGGGCCCCCAACATCTTTGTCCCAGTCTTGATCTAGCAAACGTACTAGCACCTCACAATCAGGGCCTTGAATATGCTAAACTACTTTCTGGAATTATTTTCTTAAGCTTACATCTCTATCCACACTGTTACAAGAAAAAAGCCTGACTAAAAAACCTATATTCCCAAGTGTGCAAACAATTATTGAGGATGGGAAGCAGACATGTATATATGCATGTAGGTCATCACCATTTGCTGTACTGGGTATCAGATTTGCAAATGAATAAGACACAGATAACTTTCAAGGAGGCTATCAAATTGATACAATGTACTTTGTATGATGGAAAAGTACTGCCTTTTTACCTCTTCAAATACTTGTAATTCCCCAGGGCTATTTGCTAAACTTCTGAATTCTGAGCAGGAAACCAAAGACACTTTATTGGTACTTAAGTTCAACTTTCAACAAGCATGAAAAATTATGAAATCTGGACCCTACCTTCTTCAATCTTTAAAACCCTCCCAAACTTTCCAGTGAATTTTGAAGCATCCAGGCAGGTACAAAGCATGAATGAGCTGTTACACAGGCTATTTCAGCTCCTGTACTCTCAATCCTACACATGATTCTTTCAAACTGTAAAATGAGAGGTTGTTTTTCCATCTGAGTGGATCCCTTCAGATCTAGAGTGTCACAATAAACCCTTCGCATTGAACTTTATTGGTTTCGGTGAGCTGTATCACTACCCCAGCTACCATGAAGAAAGCCTGTAATACAGGCCAGTGTATACACTGCTACTTAATTGGCCTGTTGGAAAAACAACAGCCTAAATATAGCTTACATATTTACATCAGAACTGTCACGCAAGGCTTGATGGCTGCAGGTCTTGGCTAGGATACTGATCTATGGATGCAGAATTATGAGCCAGTTTGTGGGACTTTTTGAGCCTTCATATGTCGCATCTGACTTGACTTCCAGTTCATTTCTGATGTTAAGGTTTATGGCAGGCACTGCAATTTCAGTGCAAGAATTTTAGTTTTGGGAGGGGTACTGTAGTTAGTAAAATTGTTGACCGTTAACTGTTTCCTGCTCAGGAAAAGTAGTGTAACGAGTGACCACCATATTTGACAGCTATATTTTACCCTTGTGAGAAGAATGTTGAATCCAAAGAAGCATGAGCTGTATTGCACAGGAAATCCAATGAGTTTAAATAGTACATCTATCAAACATTGGTCCGATTTTGGAATAATGGAGCTTGATGTTACAATGGCCGGTGTCTACTCTGGGTTACTGGAGTGCATCACTCATTAAGTGTAACAAGTCAAATTGCAGTGAACAGTGCATGCAGAGCCAAGTGTATCATGTCTCTCTGGCAACAGTGTTGATTGCAGTTGGCCAATAAATACTTTATCCTGTTGGAAAATGGAAATAGGTGGTCCATGTATACATCTTAGTAAGTGAACAATGAGATCATACATGGCCAAAATGATTTGAATGTACATGTGCATGTAGTTCTCAAACTTATATACTTGGAAATGTGTGTATAAAAGCCCCATTAGTTGCCTGAATGTATCAAAACTAAAATAACCATTTTATTTAAAGAAAATGAAGACTCTGACAAATACCAGTAACTCTTGCCACCAAGTACTGAATGAAAAGTAGCAAATTTGTACACAAGCAAAGAAGAGGGGCTTACAGCCCTGTACACTTGAAAAGGGTTTATTCAGCCACCATCCTTTTTGTGTACACTTTTAGAGAGACAGAGGGGTCAGAGAAGAGAGTATATGTACGCTTGTGAAAAGGACAACAAAATGGATGAACCTTCACTAAAAGGGACATCAACAGGTTTTATACATTTAAGAGTGGAAAGCTGAACAAAAGGTACATCCAAGAAATTATTCATTGCAAGCTTTTATGAGCTGCATGTTCCTTCAATGAAAAGAAAACTGAACGATAACTTCAGACATACAAGGATTAATTTTTAAAGCTTTCATTTACACATTTATTTCTTGAAAAAGTTACATTTGTAAAAGCTACCCAAAATGTTGAATAGCTAGGAGTCCTTAAAGATGCGTCCACTTGGATACTTTCTGGGCCTACATGAAAGTGTAAAACACGGGAAATAGTTCATTACTTACATACAGCTGACAGCTGCTGCTGACACACACATGTACATGCACATGTAAAAGTGTGCACATCAACATATCCAGAAAACTTAAGCATGTACATGTACACCACACTCATGAAGACAAAGCTAATATAATACATCTACTTGTACTTCATCCAATTTTATTAGGGCTGTCATGGTACATGTACACTAAACACTAATTTAGGCTTGCATTAAAGGCCCAATTTACTGGGTCAAATATTGTACTCAGTAAAGCAGAAAATAATACTGCTCCTTAAGCATGTAGGATAGATACATGTACATGTACACTGTATATGTACATATGCAAATGGTTGTGATGCATCATGGATGTGACTATTCTTCTGTCACTGATTTCAGCAACTGTTCCTGTGGATTTAAGCATGCTTTAGCTTTAAGCTTACTACTTCTTGGCAACTATAAAATAGTCATATTTGCTCAGAAATTAGCCATTCAGCAGTGTTATGGCATTGGGTCCATGAAATAATGTATGTGAAATGAGTGGATCCATGAATTCCCAAGACACAACTAGAACTGGAGATCAACTCACTTTCATTGTCCATCAAAGGATGAAATTCACAGTAGATGGTAAACTGTTTGAAAACATCTAACATTTTGTTCTGAGTAACTGACTTCATGAAAGTGTTCTAACTTGGTTTTCTTTTAAACCTAGTTTATGTCCATCTCCCAAGGGATTTTGTTACCAGACACCACCCGGAATCTTTGCAAATCAAGTAGTGTTGGTAGAAACCAAATATGTCAACATCTGAATAACTGAATTTTTAACAGGCATATTTTGTTAGTCGAATTTACTGATTTCATTTCAAAGTCCAAATGAAGCTAACCACCACTGCAACAAAATTCATTCATTGCATGGTAAGAACTATGTAGCAGAGTGAACTACATTTGTCAATTTCTGAAGTAATCCATAATTACTGAACCTATAATTACTTTTCTCAACTCTTTACCTTGCATCAACTAAAGCATTTTTGTAATACAATTTCTAACTAGTACTTATCTGTACACTTGCTGCAGCTGAACAGAACAGCTGATTGAACAGAACTAAAATGCTTCAAACATGCACAACTTTGAATATGAGGACAGAGCAACAGAAACGAAAGTGCATTGAAGATTTTAAGTGTAATGTTACTGTCACTTCATGTATGAATTTCATGAGTGCTACTGATTGATATGCGTGATCGCTCGATCTTTGTGTTACTGCACAATTTGCTGATAATCCTGCCCTCAGCCAATAACTTTTTATTTCCAATTCGTGGCTATGGTGGAATATTTTGTGGAAGTTAAGTTGAAAATTTGATACAGAACTGACTGATACCATAATGCAATCAAACGCTTGTGTGAATATGGATAATCACGCCAAAACATGTATGTGCTACTTGAACAAAAACATGTGTATGTACACCCCCTTGTGCTAACCTTACACACCTAGTGTGGATTTGTGAACAAAAGATGTCCACACGGTGCAGGAAGGGAGGACAGTCTGTGGACTTACCCATGTCCAAAGGACTTTTCCCATTCTCTGAAAAAGAAGTTTAGAGGAATTGGGGTTAGGGCCATCTGTTGTAAAAGGAAGAGGAACAGTCAAGGAAACAGTTTACAAAATCCAGCTGAAAATCGTGTTCCTAGTTCTTTCAAGAAATATTAGTATTTTCACCAAGTTTTCTTAACTGCACAAAAACAAAGGAATGTCCACACTAAGTACATGTATATTCACTAGGGTGTACATTTAACAATTGTTGCCTACGGTAAAGGGGTCCATGGCATTTTGTACACCCAAGGGGGCAAATGGCACTAGAGGCAAAGCTGAGGGTGCCATTTGCCCCCGAGGGTGTACAAAACTCATGGACCCCATCACAGCAAGCAACAATTGTTTTGTAATACCATCGTCATAGATCACACTGGAACAGTCTTATATGTGTAATATATGCATTTTTTATTGCAAGATAAATCAAACCCTTTAACAAATTGAAACACTTGAACAGAAAATGAGATACAGTAAAAAGATAATCGATGACTCGCGGTGTCGTGTTGCTGGTAGCGACGTTTCAGCTGCTAGTGCTGCTAGCCTTCATCAGGCAACTGAAGTCTGGATGCTGCAGGGTCTGCTATATACCGCCGGACCGCGTCCTCCGCGTGTCCCCCGCCGTGTATTGCGGACGCAGTACAGGTGACCTCAGCGGGCGTCGTACGCTCCACTTCATGGGCGTGAAGGGGCGTGTCCTCGGTATGGCTCCGTTGCGCTCCGGTGGTTGTGTTGGCGGATGGTGGGGAGCCAGAAACCGGGGATGTCGATGCCGCTGTCTCTGTTGATGTTGTGTCTATTCAGGCGGATGTGGATGGCCTCCTTGACGCGTCTTGTGTACCAATGCTGGTCTTGGTCCACGCACTGCACGCTGTCCCAATCGGGGTGGTGACCAGCTCCCCAGGTGTGCTCGGCTACCGCTTACGACTCCACACGGGAGAGTCTCACGTCGCGTTGGTGCTCCTTGATTCTCTTGCCGATGAGATATTTAATTACAGGGAAAATTATTAATTGTGATGTCCTTTGTTGACCTATGTTTTTGTTTGTTTTTCTGGGGGAGAGGGAAGGGGGAGAAATCTAGAATTTATAACAAACTGGGTTACAGAGAAACCTGGGATTCATAAAGCACAGGGGTTTTTGTTGACTGGTTGAATTTCAAGACTTTATTTACACCAAATTCTGTTTAAAATAAATGACAAGAAGAGTGGACGAGAAGAGACACTAGCATGAGCTTTTTATAAACAGCAACTGCAATCACAGCAGAAACAGTGATCAGAGCATACTAGTGTTCCATGAGCATAGCTGGGTGCACTAACAGAAGTTTAATAACCCATTAGTCTCCCTCATGGTCAGAGTGAAGAGAGTAGCATGGGCATGCACATCTCCTACAATAATTGGCATGCAGTACCACCATAGCTATCCATTCTCCTATCCAAGATTGCACAATTACAACTCAGTACACACGCCACATCGACATTGGGAAAGATCACTGTTATCCATCATTTTTTGTGGCCCGGCAACATTGCAAAGTGCACTTGACGCGTGAATGATACATGCGCGCTTGTAGTATATCACATGATCAATTCACAAACAATAAAAATTCACGATCTATGAACGTGGTATAACAAACATGTATGTGTATATGGGGTGTGTACATGTATGTGTATGCAAGCCCTTTGAACGATCTATAACGAATTTATGAAAAGCATGCAATAAGAAGTCAATGAAGATCAACTGCGGCCATGTAATGTACTGTATTAGATTGTGCCTGATTGTTGAAAATTCTCATATGTATTCAATTAAACTTTATATCAGAATAATATTACGCATGCCAGTTGTCTTTAGCGGTAGCCATGCCCTTATACTCGGTATAAGGCCAGTTACATGTATGTCATAAAGTGGGGATATAAAACAGTTTTGATAGGGGTTGTGCATGACAGCCATCTAACTGCTTTTGTTATGGAGGGATAGCACAAAAGATCTATTCATGTGTATCCCTGTGGAATAAAAGCTCTTACCGGAAATATGGCTGCCATGCACAACTTCTTTAGGATGCTAGTGCCATTGTTACTGTTTGACTCAAAGGCAAATCTAGAAATTGCCAAACAATTTCTTTGTGTGGTACTGATCATCAGCCTGGGATTCGTCTTGGAGTGAATGCAGACACCACAGGTTGGTGTCAGAATCTTTTTCATGAAAAAAAAAAACAAAAAAGACATGATTTGCTCAAATCTAATTTGATCACGTAAACATGCTGGCTGAATTTCCTTGTATTCAGTATCAACATACATGTTCCAACCTGTCCTTGATATCCTTCCATTGTTTCATTCAGGCATTGTTGAAACAGATCCACTTTTGGTCAGTGAAACCTGAGTGGTGAAAAATGTTGTATGTCTAACTACAATTTTCCTTTGAATGTCAACAATCTCAAAAAATTTTGAAATTCTTTCACACAATAAGGCTGTTCTGAATTTTTCCCCTTTGGTTTCAGATATTCAGTTTTGAAATTTCAATTTAGAGAAGAGATATTTATCGTTATTTGAATATTCAGATTTTAGTCCTCACATAAAAAATCAAACACGCTGTAATAAATCAGTGGCATGTTTTTGGTACTTACTTGATACTTGGTTAGTCTGTCGTCTTGCATACTCCACTTGGAAGTCTCACTAAGAGGCGTTGTGGAGTGGCTTAATTTGAAATTAACTCTTTCAATTTGTGATGGTTCAGGGTTCTCTTTTCAAACAATCTTTCATAAAAATGAGTAAGTTGTGGCTGCAGTTTTAGAGATTTGGGAGCTGTTTACTCTCCACTATCTAGCTGTCTTTGGTAAACAGGCATCTAGTTTGATGGGAATTTCATCATTGATAATTTTGTAGAAGTAGGTGAGCTGATTCATTTTCTGTCTTTGTTTAAGTGTCCCCCAAATAAGATCAGTAAGCATATTGGTCACACTGCTCTTTCTTGGGTAGTTGCTGCACACCAAGTGAGCAGCACACCTCTGCACACCTTCCAGTAGACTAATATCTTTTTGGTATACAGACTTCCATGCTATACTACCAAATTTCAAATGAGATCTAACCAAGTTTGAATAGAGTTTTCCTTAACACTTTTGGATACAGAGTAAAAATTCCTTTGAAAGAAATTAAGGATATGAGTGGCATTTGCTACAGCAGGTACAGTTTGACCATTCCAGTTTAGATTATTTTTGGATAAAAGTTTTCCCTGAGATTGGTTCCTAAAATGTAGTAGTTTGCATTGGCAATATTCCTCTTTCTAGAAATGCGCACAGTGGTATACTTGTTGAGATTAAATTTCATTTCCCATGCTTTTGCCCACTCAGTCAAAGTGACAAGATCTTTCTGAAATAACTGCTTATCTACATGTACTGATGACTGGATTTTTTGATAGACCACACAGTCATCAGCAAAAAGGTGAGTTGTTCTCTCCCACTTATTTGCTGTTGCCATTACCACTAATTCATATTGTCACTTTTGTTGTAGTTTTAGTAAACTATTTCTGTGACATCACATATTTATTTAAACTGTAGTTTATTTCTTATGAATGTACTGCTAACTGTAGATTATTCTTACGAATCTACAGCTAACTGTAGATTATTCTTACCAATCTACAGCTAACTGTAGATTATTCTTACCAATCTACAGCTAACTGTAGATTATTCTTACCAATCTACAGCTAACTGTAGATTATTCTTACCAATCTACAGCTAACTGTAGATTATTCTTACCAATCTACAGCTAACTGTAGATTATTCTTACCAATCTACAGCTAACTGTAGATTATTCTTACCAATCTACAGCTAACTGTAGATTATTCTTACCAATCTACAGCTAACTGTAGATTATTCTTACCAATCTGCAGCTAACTGTAGATTATTCTTACCAATCTACAGCTAACTGTAGATTATTCTTACCAATCTACAGCTAACTGTAGATTATTCTTACCAATCTGCAGCTAACTGTAGATTATTCTTACCAATCTACAGCTAACTGTAGATTATTCTTACCAATCTACAGCTAACTGTAGATTATTCTTACCAATCTGCAGCTAACTGTAGATTATTCTTACCAATCTACAGCTAACTGTAGATTATTCTTACCAATCTACAGCTAACTGTAGATTATTCTTACCAATCTACAGCTAACTGTAGATTATTCTTACCAATCTACAGCTAACTGTAGATTATTCTTATGAATCTACAGCTAACTGTAGATTATTCTTACCAATCTACAGCTAACTGTAGATTATTCTTACCAATCTACAGCTAACTGTAGATTATTCTTACCAATCTACAGCTAACTGTAGATTATTCTTATGAATCTACAGCTAACTGTAGATTATTCTTATGAATCTACAGCTAACTGGGGGTCACCCTCATGTCCCCTCCCTCCCCCCCTCATTTTGATCAAAGAAGGTACAACCGAAGGGAAGATTAAGGGAATTACATGTTTGGTGCCAAGAAACTGATTCTAATTTCTATTTAAGGGATACACGGAACGCCCATACTCAGGCCTTATTGTGTATATTTGCCTTCCTCCATAGAACAGGACGAATATTTTGTTGCCTCTCAAGTTTTTAGGATTAATGCTTTATAAAGCAAGATTATTAAAACTAACAACATTGATGTTAATTCCAACACCATTTCGTCAAACTAATAATATATGTATGGTCGTACCCAATACTCAAGCTCTATCCTCACAGTTTTAGGTCAACACACAGAGATGATTTCCACTTATTTTACAAGTGCGGTCATGGTCTCGGTCTTGGTCATTTGTCTAAGATAATCTGCATGATTCGACTTTTCCCCCCCCCCTTTAACCAATCCCATCTGGTTTCAGGCCAGATTCAATTTCAACAGCAACAACGAATATACACCCATGCCTGCTTTGATATCTTATTCAGCTCTTTGGATGAATGAGTGAATGTCTACCGGTTGCACACTACACTCACTCAGGCAATTCATTAACCACTTTGTGCTGGGGTGCCCGGTGCCGAAGACGTTGGCTTTAAATGCAAAGCAGAGGTGCCCGAAATCGGACAAAGGAGCTTGGCCTCGTAACAAAAGACCCTACTCGGAACAAAAGACCGGGCTACTGGGAATTACAAACATTTTTTCAGTTTTCAATAGGGAGGAAATCTGTCATTGTTTTGAATGATTGTACCACCGGGGACAAAAGTGCTCCAGCGCTCCAGGGAGTGTGTGTAAAAGTCCAGTAAACGAAGTTACGAATTTTTGAAGCATTTTGAAAACGGAAAATTTGAAAATCCCCCGGGAATGGGTCATCCAACTTCAAAGTAAACCCGGCAGCATATGGTTAACAATAGTATCATCTCAGGTCACATTCTCATTCAAGGACAAACCAGCACCTTTTAAGATCTTTAAGACTGCACGTGCACTTCGGGTGCAAAGTAAAGTGTATATGCAGTAAACACACTGCAAGGACCAACTGCTCCTAAATGTTCTTATGTGTCCTCTACATCAAGTTTAGGATTAAGCACAATATCTTGACTTAATACACCTTGTATCCACCCCACTCTTTCCTTTTCACTCAAGTGTGACAAGCAAGGGCATCATATTAGCTTAACAATCTGCACATCTGTGATCAACATAATCAGTTTCCTTTCTCTGGCAAGTGTGAAAAATAAAATGGCGACAAAAGCTTGAATGAATCACCAAGGGTGATAATCGGAATCATAGAAACTGTGCTTAAGGGCCTTTTTATTAAAAGCAAACTGAATTGTCAATGAGGAAGATATTTCTGACCAGGGAAGAGAGCATACATGTAACTATTTGTAGCAAATTTACCTTCCATCTATGTTGTTTTATCCTGTACTAAAGGCAATCAACAACTGTACCAGTACATGTTCAACTCATATCTGCTACAGTGCTACATGTACATGTACAGTAACTCACTGAAATGCACTCAATTTTGAAAGACAACTTCGACTCAGCTGTGACTGTGGAAAAATAAAACCTTTGTACTGAAACTGGCAATACAACTCACACATTGTGCTAAAGTTGAGGAGACTTGGTCTTTTCAAGTGATGTCAATGCACTCATACAAAATAGTAATTGACACCCAACCAATAATAAGGATAAAGAATTGACGCATTGTGCAATACAACACGTGGAACTTTGTGCATGCATTGTTGTTACTGTTCACACTTGTCAGGGCACTATATATTACGCTGACACACTGCCTGGATTCCCCTGCCTGTGTCTATTTGAGTACTGTTATCATCAGCTATGCCATCAAACTATACATGTACATGCCTGTGTATACACGCAGCACAGTTTACATTGCCTTACTAAAGGCAAGCACGGTCATTTAAAGCATGTCCTGACATGTAGCTAGACCTTTGTCACACTGCCAATTCATTCTGTATAACTGGGGTAAAAAATTTATATGTGCATTTAACAATTTTTTTAATCAGCCAACTGGAGTCACATGTGGCACTGATACTTATGAGACTGTAAACTACAGCATTACAACTGTTGTATTTTGGCATTCGTGGTACATGTAACTCACAAGTTTGGATAAATACAAGTACAATGTGCACATGACAGCCAGATCATCCTTCATCAGAGAGCTTAATCTCAAGTGACAACTGATTTGACCACACGTTGCTCCATCACCATTCCACTGGCCAGGAAGTTACCAGAAAATCCTCTGTAAAACCAGAGACTGAATGCTAGAGATCATCACCTTTCAAAGTCCTTGGATAAAATTCAGTACTCACTGCCAACATTCCATTATGTGTGATTTTGTCTACTCCTGTGCTGAGCCATCTTCCAAGGTAAGACAACATCATGAAATGCAAATATCTTTGATCATTACTGTGCAAGTAAGTACATGTTTAATGTTATCCAATTAATTTCTCGTCAAAAAATTTAACTGTCGAAAGTTGCTTTTGGTCATTTGAAAAAAAATATGTCAATGAATCAGCTGACTACAAGATGCAAATCAAAACAGATGGATACATGTAATTTCAATCCAGAAATTCAAAAGTCTTTTCCTTCAATACACATGGACAGCTTTATTTATTTTTAAATACCTAGTCAATTGAAATTAGCAACTTTAAGCGACAGGTTCACAAATGATCAGTGGAACAGTGGATCAGTGGAACTGACTGCAGTGGGATAAACCCATGGCCTTCCAAACGTTGTGGGTTCAAGTTCTGTTGCCAGCAATTTCTTTGTCTGCACTGACTGTTCTTTCAAAGAGGTGAGGAGATAACATGAACATGCAGAAAGCATAAATACATGTACATGCAGTGTGAAACTAGCAATTCTTCAGGGAGCAATGCTTGAAGGCAGAGGAAAATAGAATATTGTCTTGCATGAAATCCAGGCAATTCCACAACTGCTGTGCCTGAAGTCTACATAAAGTCTACAACATGAAATGTTTGTTAGTACACATAGCAATCAGCATTGAGAACAATGCACATACAGCACATGTCCTCTTTCCTGAAAAATATGCTGGCATTTGGTGGTCTGCACTCATTTCCCTGCCTGCAAGTTTACTCATGAGCCACCAATAGTACACCAATAAACTTCTCTCAAGACATGTGTGCACATGTAAAATACTCAAGGAAAGTGTGGAATGAATTTCTAAGTGACTACATCACATGAACTCTTCTTAATTTATTTCATTTTGCTATCCTTGTATGAATTTGCTCATTAACCCTAACAGTCCTCAGTCCTCCTACAGGTGAAGGATTGAGGACTGTTACGATTAATGTTATTCAACATGCTTTCAAAGGTTTGGTGTTTTAGCCAAATCCTTGGTAAATGCCATTGTCATAGACAGTTTGACAATTCTGTATGGTTAGAAAATGTCAAAGCTGCAGTGATGTAACTGAAACAGATGTACATATAGGCAGTCGCACTCTTAGAAGAATACTCAACTAGAATTAGAGCCACTCAAACACATTTTTCTTAACTCATATACTAAATTACTCATGGAAATGCACTCAACCGCAGCACAGCATTAACAATTAAAATCACTCAAATTGTACAACCTTCAGTTATGCAGTTTGGGTCAAGACACTCATTTGGGTTAAATTTGAGACACTTCCATGTTGCAAAGATTCCAAGACAGATAAAATAAAAGAATTATTGACTCCAGTGATATGAGGGCATGACAATTTTAACAGACTCTCAGGTGAAAACTGCACCCTTTGCTTAACTGCAGGTATTGTGCATTCCCCACACATGAAAAAGTCACAGCCCACACCATACCGATATGGCAGCACAAAGATATTAAGGAGCGTGAATAAGTTCAACATGTATTCCATTGTTACCAGGAACTTCAAATGTATTGTTATGATATTGAAATTGTAGATTTCAGCACAAGTACAAGTTTGTCATCTAAATATTATGTGAAAGCATCAACTTGTCAGATCTTTGTCACTATAAAATGGGCTTTTTTAAGAAGTTCTTTTGTCACTAGAGTGACATATACATGTTTATATATGTATAACTGGAAAGTATACATATTTTTGGAAATTAATTAAAATTACACCACTTGAAATCTGCTTTCCTTATTTCACTGTATGCACTGTTCATTATTGAAAAACATATATGGATGTATTAACTGTGGAGGGTGGTGTCTCCAGTCAAAGTTGCAGCTGGCATATTTTTGAATAGTTGCAATACATATAGACGCTTGCACTTTCTTACACAGTGCCTAAATACAATTTTTTGTCTTGTCAGCTGATCCAAATTATAGCCAAAATTAGTAAATATCCATTATTTGGTGACAATGGTGAATGCAGCTACAACCCTACCACAGTGAGTCTTTACGAAAAGTTATAGGTGGAATTCTTTCGCTTCTGTTTCATTTTTAGATATCTTTAAAGGTTGTGTGGTGTGGTGTGATTTTGTATATCAAATTAAATAATACACGACCTGTTGGGTCTACACTGTTCAGTGATTATTTACCACATCTCAAATATTCACATAACTATTCTAATTAACTATCAAAGTTTAGTAACAAGGAGAAAACACCTGTGTTACCAGTACCTGATTACATTGTGTTATGGCCTGCTTATTCCTGGAAGGCCTTGCCATCCCCAATCAAGCTACAAAGTTTTCAGACAGGATATTTGGTCGTCCTTGCCCTATGGTGAAACAAGTAGTTACTTGTGAAGTTACATCAGCATTTTCTCTCCACGGAGCAAATAATGGAAAAAGAGCAACATAAATGATGTTCCCAAAACAACTAAGGCTAAGCCTAAGTGGTAACTGTGATTGTACATTTATCTGTTACTATGGCTCTCAGTAACAACATTTAATGACAGCTTCATAATGCTAAAGTGGTCATTGTAAGAAAGATGAAGATCTACCAACACTATAGGGTTTCAAATTCAAGAGTAAATAACCTCAAAAGCAAGCAGCAACAGCATTCAATGGCACTGGCTTTTTTTTTTTACACCTACATGTATGTCACACTTCTAGTAACAGCGTTTCTAATTTATGTATGTATGGTATGTATGCATTTGTTATGTACATATGGTTGATAATCTTTGCGCATGAAGATATTTGAGAGAATTAACGGTACATGTACATGTAAATGAGTCACAACACCAATAACAAAATATTTAAATAAATTGATGCTTTATGAAGGGCTTCTTTAAGGGAACAATTTGCTTTGACAATACTGAATGGAAGAGGACAAGGAGGTTCATTTTGACAATGAAACATTTCAATGCTGTCATTCTTTATAATGCAACCAAACATGTTCACATTACTTAAGTACTGGATATGTCTGGCCATTAAATTGAGTAACATCATATAAAATAGGATTATACATTTGATTAATTGGATGACAAAATTTAGGTTTCAGGTTAAGCAGCAATGCTTTTGTACCCCAACCTATAGACAGACAACCATACAATAAATGATGAAGACAAAACTAACAAGTGTGAAACAACGCCGCATCAATATAGAGCACAAATAAATATGATTTAGGAATATGAACCAAGCAACTGGGTTCTTAGTTTTCAAACAAACACAGATAAAGAAGGTAATGATTTGAGAGAATCATCTAGACCATTCCAGTACAAGATACCTTGATGAATAACATTGTTCTTAGCCAATGACGTTCTGTTCAATTGGACATACAAGTTTCCCCTCACACTGCTTCAAGTATTGTAATTCTGAATGTTAGATGCCAGAGTTAAACAATAATTAAAACTTGAAAGAATTAGATTGTGCATTAGGTTTGTACATGAACTTTCCCAGATTAAATTCGTACAAATGGTTACATTGCAAGAGATTTAATTTAGCAAAGGAGCAGAATGATCACGATAGGCAGCATTCAAAATGATGGAGACCGCTCATTTTGGTAATTTGTGACATTTGGATGTCATGCAGCCTCAAATCAAAATGGAATAATTTATATAAGGTAATATGAAGGAATTATACAATGTTCATAAAATGTTACTTGGAAGACAATATCTTAGATGATTCATGATACCAATATTCTTGCATATTTTTGTTTATATGGGGCGGAGCGGACATCCGGGTCTCTTGCAAAAAGGCAGGTAATAACTGATGAAAACAGCAACCATGGCAATGTACACATGCACCATTCAGTCAGATGATTGGATTACACAATCTATTCTTTGATCAGTATGTACAAGCACGTTCATTGCAGTTGTTTTCATCAATGTAGAGTGGTTGCTACTCACCATTTTGCGAAACTCCTGGATGTCCGTGCTGCCCCATTGAAGCAAGAACAGCAAAAGACACTTATCTGTTAACTTCAAAGGCTTATTCTTCCCAAAGTTGCCAACATTCCCTGATTTGGGATTTTCTTGTTTTTGCTTGTTTTGTGGCTTTCCCTGTTCTCTTACATTGAAAAAATAGTTTGTAAGTTTTTCAAAATACATGTACTTTTGAAATCATAAAGGTTCCTTTACTTTGACATCAAAGACTGATGGACCTTTACTGTGGTTGTCAGAGGGGATACAGGTGTACCTATTCCATTTTGGTTAGTCCCCTATCAATACTAACTGGCCTATGGACCTTCTCACACACCAAGTTCTCCCAGGACCAAAAGTCCATTTACTTTCTCACCAGACAGGCTAACAAGGATGGCCCCATGTAGTACTAACATGTAGCCTGAGCTGGCCATAACCTTCATGAGGTGAATGATCTGATGTTGCATGGCCATTTACCTACAGGTGTGCCCAATGAACCAAATCCATGAGCAACTGTTGAACAGAACCCTATTACAGTACATGTACAGTATATAAGCTATCTGTGGCTGTCATTTGATGCAGAAGTCAATACAAAATGGGCAGATGTGATTTGATATAGTTGCACGGCTTAATTAAGTACATGTACAATAATGCCAACAAAAAGTTGGTTAACACTGATATTTTTTGGAAAGCACTGCTTTTTGGGGGTCTTAGTCAAAACATGTACATGTACAATATTGAAATCTACAAAACTGATTAACTCCTTACAAGCTCTCAAACTAATATATTTTTCATTTTACATCATTATCCATTGTTGAGAATGTGCGCAACAAACATGTATAAACATGCAGTACAATTGGAGACATCAGTCTGCTATTAACATGAATGCCACATTTCAACCTTAATTTTTAAAGATTCTAAAAGTAAATCCACAGCGAAGATTATCTAGCATTATTTAGCCTGGTCAGTACAACAAATACTCTAACCTACATTTTTGAGGTCAAAGCCATTGTTTTCTAAATGGAAACTGGTATTTGGTGCATAATCTTGCTTCCTCGTTGCCATCCTGACCAAGTACAAGTGTACATGTATGCCATAATTTTCGGAATATCAGCCGGCCAGTGTACAAGCCGCAGCACGCAAAAATCGGCCAATTAAGATTTAAATTTGGCACATGAGCAGCACCAGCAAATAAGCTGCACTGCAGTTTTGACGATCCAACCACGAAGGTCCTCATGCTACGTGCTGAAGCACCAATACAGCATACATTACGTCAATGGTTCCACTACATATGCAATCTTAACAAAAGTATAAAGCAAAATTCGAACAAGTGTCATCACAAAAAGTGAATTTGAAGTCCTCAAATTTAATACATTTTGCAGACTGGATGCATAGTCCTGCATGGGCTGTGCAGCAGCTCTTGCCTTTTTCCCAGCAGCCAGCAAAAGTTATGCCGTCAGGAACGTACAATAAAAATTTGGTAACTCAAAGTCAGATAAGTTGAAAGACCTTTTTTTTTCTCATACATGTAGGTCGACCATTCATACCAAAATAATAGGCTTTTTTATAAAATAAAATACCTCTGTTACTGTCCACAACACTACATCTG
The DNA here is from genome assembly GCF_054643075.1 of Acanthaster planci. Taxonomy (NCBI): domain Eukaryota; kingdom Metazoa; phylum Echinodermata; class Asteroidea; order Valvatida; family Acanthasteridae; genus Acanthaster; species Acanthaster planci. The sequence continues at coordinate 28,167,275 of NC_141778.1, read as the reverse complement.
GTCACCTCGAGGTTTTTGTGATGCTGATTAAAAACCCACTGCCAAATCACTTCAAAAATGAAAAATCCAAAGCGAGACCTTAGTTGAGTCATCACATTGGAACCGCTTGTGTTGCATGCATGCTGTATGTGGCATAGCACACACGCATCACACCGCACACACCACCACGATGGCGTAAATCCTGTTTTCAGGCTAGCCTGACTGCTACAGCAGACCCATTCATAGAAAATCCAGTGGCTGACTCTTTCCGATAACCATGTGAGCAAAGAAATGTCATTAGGAAACCCAAGTAAAAAAAATGAAATCCTGTGGCATGTCACGCTGAACACGATCGGCAAAAAGACGAAAGATCTGCCACACAAAAGTGCACCATTGAAGTGGTTAATTTTTATTTAACAGTAGAAAGAAATCTTCAGGTTACAACAATAAAACAATCTAAGTAAATGATTATTTGTCAGCAAAAAATACTGAATAAAGAGCAGGAAATTAATCACTAAAAATCTCACCACAGGGTAAGTAAAGTTTAAGATTACCTTGGCCCTACACAACTCATGACAAAATCCTGACAACTCTATTCTCTGAGGATGGAGTTTTCAGATATTAACGGCAACTAACAACAACATGACCGTGCCACCAGCATGTGGTATGCGTGGCCCAGGAGCAGCTATTGTTACTGATTTTATCCTTCAAAGTTTGCCATATAAGCCACCCAGCATATAAACCGCAGATACATTTGTCAGTGTGAGAATCAACATTTAAGCCGCGGCTTATATTCCAAAAATTACGATATACTATAAGCTTCTTAGAGTACTGGTAAACTAAATGTTTTCCATTGAATTCAACAAGCATCCCTCACAATTTGGCAACAGACTTGACATACATGCACTGTCACAATTCATTTGACACATCAGACTGAAAGTAGTTAAAGGGTAAGGTTTACAGTTCCGCACCATGCATATGGGACTTTAGCAAATACTTCCTGACGAAGATGACACTGTAAGTTTTTTGTCATGAATGATGACAGAAACCTCACACATGTGAATTGCAGAGACACACTTCATGTTGCTTTACCGGATTTCAGAAATTTTCAATTTCCGTACTGGAGAAAAGTACCCTTTGACACATTCCACTGGCATTGCATTACATACACGTACACGTATGTTGCAGTGATACAAATGCAGGTTTTGAAGTTTCTGAAACTGCCTGTTTATGCCTGAACAACATGCAATCGGCTTACATTTTCTGAAGCAAAGCAAAAGCTAGATGACATGCAATTTGGGGAGAAAGAAAAGGAATCACTGTGATTTTTTGTGCGACTACTTTATGGACCCATACAGTACTGTTCCCTTGTTCTGTGGCCGAAATGAGATGTAAGGCCATTGTTTCTATCTGAGACAAGGATTCAAGCTGCATAAAAGGCTCCACAATTTGAAAGTTTGTGTTCATGCAGACATGCATGCACATGTAATCCTACAAGTTCCATCATGCTGAATTCTGTGCTTGTACAGCCATTGTTGGATGTAGACATTAACACACTTCTCACACGGAAAGCTCTACTGCTACACAGACAAGTCAGAGGTAATATACTCACCTCAACTGATTTCAGTCACAAATTAACTGCCAAGAGCTAATGATAAGATCCATACATCAGGCATGCAACTTGAAATTTGACAAAAAACATGGAAATTCAAATTGTTATAAGACAATTGTACAATGTTTGAGGAAAAGTTGCATGCCTGACACATGCAGTTTCTGCTGTCGCACTTGCATAATGATGTCAGTATGACAGAGGTGCCACACCCATGAACAATTGTGAATTGATAAATGTACAGTATATTATTTGCCAAATTACTTATACATGTACGTAAACCAATAAAATCACACAATGTGTACATGTACATGTATGCAGGGACATGAACTTAAGATTTGGTGAAAACATCTATCTATATGGTTAATTTTCTACAAGAAATACTGGTATAAAGCTTTAATCTCATTCGTTCCTTATGTGCTATCGAAACTTCAGCAATGCACCCACAGGAACATGAAAAAAATGATCACATCCTCAAAGAACACAAACCAGAAAACGTGTCTTTCTACATTTCATCAAGTTATAATTTCATGTGATCAATATACATGTAACTGAGAAAAGAAACTGCTATTTGAAAAATAACACAAAAACAAATGAACACAGCTTAGGAAAAGAAAACACTACATACATGTAACTTCATGAAATCTTTCTTTAACAAATATTTAAAGTGCCAATATGACATAGTAATACCAGTACACGCAGATGTATGATTAGAAATATGACGTTTGCAGAATATATTATGTCCATGTATTTGTAATCCTAATATATTTTTATACTTATACTTAAGCTCATTGCCAAGACTTAAGTCTCTGTTGCCCTTCAACTTGTAACTCTACAAAGCCTTGGGGTTCCGTACTGAATTAGGGATTTCTAGGTCTTTAGCGCCTGATGATGACGAGTTCATGACCTGATCTGAGTACTTAGCACGCTATGGTCTAGTTAAGGGGGGGGGTTCCAAACACCCAGAAAGAGAGGAAGAGCCGAGTGATGAACAAATTTGCTTGTGCAGGGTGCCAGCTTCAATTTTGAAGGCTGCTCAAAACAGCTGGGATTTGTCACCGAAGGATGATCCTGCAACTGCTTTATCACATCTTGCATTCTAAAGGGTGACCCAAAAACTGTTGCATGCTTCGTTTTTACTGCTCATTTTACATGTTATGCACTAAATGGCTAGTTGCTCCTAAATGGAATATGCTGATCTACATGTACCAGCAATGGACCTTTCAGCCATATGACCACTGTGAGGTTTTGTGGACTAAACCTCATGTAGCAGTACATGTACGCATCCAAAGTCTTTTGGAAGATAATGTCAAGTAAGTGTCCTGTTCTGTATGTAATTTCTTACTTTTTGCATAGATTCAGTGGACGTGTAAATTCTTTCAGAAAGATCACATCTTTGTATATTAAAAGTACATGTGCAGTGTAAATGTTAAGCGCCCATGTTTTGCAACTGTACATTAAGAAAACCAAGACTGATCTGTATGATCTTAAAGAGAATAAAAAGAAACATTTCTTTCCCCAGTTATAACCTTTATACAACAGGTGACAAGATCATCTTCTAAAATTAAAATAAAATGGAACAAATTCCCATTTATGGTTGAAAAATGTCAAACGGATGTACTCCTGCAAGACCCTTTTTCAGCAATTTCAGAAATGCTCATTATGTATGCAGGTGACCCCAAAATGTCGGGGGAGGGAGGGAGGGGAGCTATTGCTGTAAAAACTTAATGTGCAAGGTGCATGTTGTAGTCACAGAGTAGAGGCTTGCTCAAACAACATTGATTGTTTCATCCATCAAGTTTAGGTACATGATTTGTGGCATTTTTGTCATAAAATGAAACATACCTGTGTCTTATGCAGTTTGTAGTTTTGGACAGGAATCTCATAAACAAAGACTTGGTGTTCTCCAGGTTTCCATGTAATAACGCATAGAATTGATCATTCCCAGACAACGCTCAACACATTAAGAGGAAGATTTTAAACCTTTTCATCTGTCACAGATAAAATGCAAAGGAGTTTTGGAGAACCACTCAGACAAATATCCAACATCTTCAGAAGCAATTTGAATTTAGGAAAGCAATGGATAAGCGTCGCTGACTACTTGTGTTGTGGTGCACCTGCCGTTATGGCTGCGGTGCTATGCTGGCTAGGCCACTGCCAAGTTTGGGTCCACAAACCTGCAACACAGACAGGTTCTGTGCCATTATATCCTCATTTGTTGATAAGTAAATTACAGTTTCAGTCACAGCACAAATCCACTCACTTTCACTATAAGAATACAATACGTGTTTATTACTTTTTCCACGACACATTGAGAAGTGCAGACACAGCAAACAGACATGTATGTGAGTTGCTGTCATTTTTCTAAAAGCTGCACATGTGCACATCAACACATGTAACGCGCAATCTTGAACCTTGCACAAATTTATTGTACTCCATCCTGAGCTGATTTACATTTGAGTAACAATCAATCGAATAACAATCATTTGAGTAACAATCATTTGTAGGATAGTCAACTCAGGAAGGAGTACAATAAATTTACACAAGGTACAGGGTTGGGCTGAACACACACATTATACACATGACCGACCATCTAATACAGGTCTAGATACTTCTAAGCTGACTGCGTTATTCTCTGTGGTGTATGAATAGTCTGTTGCCATTGTATGTGAACATGTATTCACACGCATTGACATGTATGCCAAGCGAGTGCGTTACATTCCACTCCACCTTACAAGGACTTGTACTCCTTTATTTGGAACAAATCTCACAATTAATTTGACCAGCTAAGAGTAAGATAAAGGTTTATGCAACTTAACGATCAGTGTCTAATATTACTGTGTGTTTTTTACACATTATCAAAATTCCTCATTATTGTTAGACAAGAGTATAGTATAATGGATATTTTTATATCACTTCATTAAAAATGCAGAAACAAGTTTGCAATGAATACATTGTATATCCCCACATTTGTATCACTCAGTGTTGGCATCCTTATGGACATTGTGAGGAAGGAAAGAAATTGAAGGTTCCAGCTGATTTACACCGTACAAACTTCTTTTAAAGGCCTGTAACTCAAATGTGGCTCCAGTAAGTTGTGACTAAGCTATGTTGAGTCAAAAATGCACCTGTTAGTGAAAACAAGTACAAAGTAATGGAACACAAAATTGATAATGCTTGAAAGTTGCCAACTTCCAAAAGTTGAACTACATGTACATGTAGTTTACTTGGAAGGCCTAATTTTTATTCAAATGATTGGAGGTATCAAAAAACCAGACTTCCCTTGCCTGGACCAAGACATTGGGCAAATCTGGCCCACTGCAAACATAAGCCTGCTTGCAACCATTCACGATGGTCTAGCCCGCGCGCTATATATACAGGCATGCCTTTTGAATGTACATGTAAACGTATTGTGAGCTTACAGTCACTACGCAGACTCATGTGTACATGTACATGTACATGCCCAAAGACCAGTTCGTTACCCAACACTTTGATGGTTCTGTGTTCAGCAAGCAAAGCTCTTTGGTGTAATGACTACACACACTGCCGTAAAAAACAAATTCCATTAGTCAGTGCGTGATATGCATGTAGTCATGTACAATGCATGCACATGTATATGTCATAAACATTTTATACATTGTGCAGAAGTTACAATGGTGGCTTATTGTTGAGGGTGAAAGCAGTATAGGGAAAGTCATGTTGTCGATTCCCAGTTTATTGCTAAAGCAGTGTTGAAGACTCCCATGAATCAATCATTCCCCTGACAAACTGAATCAACTCCATGGACCAATTTATATGATAAAAATGAGGAAAGTGTTGCCTTTATCGATCTCGAGTTGTACTTGCTCTGTAATTGTGCATGTGTGCAAAATGCTGTGGATGCTATGACAACATGATTAATCAACTGCTTAATCATGTGCTACTCAGAAAGGGCAGGATTGGTCAATTATAAATGAATTATTCATGTTCTAGCATTGCGCATGAGGCCCAATAATCTCCCTTCGACAAAAAAGTGCTGACACTGCCTTGGACAAGGACTCACTTCCCCTTGCTGTCACTTTAAACTGTAGCTGCAATGAATTCATCTGAGACTCCATTTTTCTGCAACTTTACACTCTTCTTCATTATATGAAAATTATTTGACATTCCTTTTTGGTGCTGTTACTGCGACATCATCCAGGGTTTCTGTTCAAATTGTGAAACTGAAATTAAATCAATGAAAACATTTCTGGGAAAGGGTTGCATGCTTCCTTACTGCTAGGTACTTACACAACAATAGATTACCAACGAAAAGAAACAGCAGCAAATTACCCGGTCCCTTTAAAACAGTGAAACAAAAATTGAAAATGAGGTTTGCTTAGATGTGAGGGCCCATTTCTAAGATCTGTATTAAAAGATTTGTGTTGCAACTACATGTACCCTTTAAAGTTTGGTGACAATACCATTACAGTGTACAGCCAGATCATGAACATCACGTGTATAAGTCAACCTGGAGCTACAAAATTTGACTACATACATTGTATACAAACATTCATAGACATATGTAACTCTTCATCTACAGGTATTAAGGAACTTCAAGTTCTTGTATAACACGTACACAGCATTTTTTAGGGTCATTAAATAATCCAAATAAAACTCCCAAATTGAACAACATGGAACTCAAGCATGGCAGGTAATCAACCATCCGTACTACATCTAATAGCATCAAGTTAACTCCACAAATGTGGTGTGCTATTGTATATGACGAATTTCTTTGTGAGACTGTTTGAGATCATTCATCAATCTTGAGTTTAAACAACTTAACGGCAGGTATGTCAGTACATATGTTGCTGTTGGGTATCTTTAGAATTCTACGATATGCTCAAAGACAGAAAAGTAACAAATTGTAGGAACTGACCTTGGCCTTCAGAATCTACCAACAGGGTTGGTTATACCAGTACATTCACACTAATTCCTATTCTATTGACCAATCTGTGAGTGTAAGCTGTATTTAAAATGATACCATGTACCCCCCCTTTATGTTCTTTTGATATTGAATTACATGTGTTGGCTTTTCATCAGTACACACTATTGACTCCATTTCAATTTGGGTTAATTCCAGCAGAAATTTCACCCTTGGACAAAGGCATTTAATTAAAAATACAAATGTATATAATGTATGTAATGCAAACATGCATGTACATGTTTGAAAGCACTTCAAGGAAAATATCATTTTTGATATTATACACAGTATGCATGTAATCACCTGGGCCATACCATAAAATAGCAGTGAAACAATGCCACAAGCTTCCAATACGATATGTATCATGAAATGTATCATTAAAAAACAAATCTAAAAATATAATGCACATTCACTTTGTTTCATTTCTATCATGCCTTTTTGAAAACAAATACATACACTGCACCTTGCATTGAAATTATGCTCCATTTCCACACAAAATATTAAATATGTGAAGATGTATGTGTAGTTTTTCAAGACTTTTCTAGGAATTCAGAAAGGCAATCAGTTCTCATTTAAATTCAAGATACACAAAACAAAACACATACTCATCAACTTTGGTATTGTGCCAGCTGCAGCAACCAGCTTGAATCCTCCCTACTTTGACTTATCTAATACACAACATAGTATTATAGTAACTTATTGATACAAAACATGCACAAGTTATGAATCCACCCATTGGTTCTGGTGATTGCTCGATACAAAAAGAACATAAATCTTTCTTTTATAAATATTGGGAAAGTGGTTCTTTCTTTGGCGTGAGAAAGAATGTTGATGTGAATCCCCGTTGATCGCAATCTGGTTGAACTAGTACAATGGCACGTTTTTCCAGCAGATCGAGCCACAATTTCCAACTCCAGAACCTGTCATTGGGATGGGTCTTTGGATTGGAGTCAGTTGGAATGAAATGTCAGACAAAGGGGGCTCATGAACTCCAAACAGTAGCCATCGGTGAGAGAGGCGAGAACCCATCCATCCGATATTATTCCCCAGAACCCTGCAAAGTCTAGAAGGTGGCCACCAACGAGTTAGGGATTGGAAACCATGAGAGAACAAAATAGTCACTGGCGCCGGCCCCTAGCGTAGCACGAGGAGCGACAGGTCAAACCATTGGCCTAGGAGCATTGAAGCAAGCAGGGCATAGTTATCCCCGCCTGAAAAGTGAGGCTGACGAGGATAAGAAGTCTGAAGCGGTTGGCGGGTTGGCCAGGGTAGTCTGGACGAGGTGGCCTCTGTGATGCTGTGTGTGCCATCTTACAACGAGGCTCAGCCACTTAAATTAATATAGGTCTAGTCTGATCTTCTGCTGGAGGAGGAGTTGGAAGTCCCAGAATCTGTATCATTTCACAATGGAGTAGGCGAAGGCAGGACTCGGTAGGAGAAACATCATTTACTGAAACAGGCTCCTCCTAATTAGGTGACTGACCCGAGTTTGAAACAGGCAAAAGTGGGTCAGGACCGATGGAGGGACCATAGGAGTATGCCTCAGCAGACACCAGTCGAGAAGGCCCACTGCCCCATGTACGACTCTGAATGAACCAGGGGCGGGAAATAAGGATCAGGATGAGTGGCGGGCAGTGGGTGGGAATCAATACAAATATCAAGACAACTGCTCTGAGGATGTTCTGATAAGAAAACTAGTATAGTATATATAAGAATGCCACAACTTGGGTAAATAACAAAGGTATGTACAAAAATAAATAAAACGAGATAAGTACCATTTAGAGAACTCACTCAATTTATTTTGAAACCGATAAATCAGATATATATGAAACAAGAGCGCCACCAGGCAAGAACCTAGCAAACTAGGTCAAGGGTCAGTCTGCCAAACTGCGCAAGACTGAAAAATCTATATAAAACATGGGAAAAAGGAACAGTCTTGCCGTTCACAAGAACAAGAACAAACAAATAAACAATGTGATTGAGAAATAAAACCGAAAACACATAGTAGCGAAGGAAACTTCTGAAAATTTCAGAGCTGGAACAAACCACATCCGAACATAATGGCGCTAAGAAAAAGAGGAAGATTCTGGCAGCTGCCAATACGGGGGTCGAGCGAGTGGGGCGCACAACTGGTGATCAAGAATTTAGCAAATGGAAGTAATGGATTAGGAAATAATCCGTAGGTATTGGTAATCAGCGTAGGTTGCAGGCAGTAGACTGTACATTTTCCACCTTCCCTCTGGATCCTCAGTTCTTCATCTTCCTTGAACACTTCTAGTGTAAAAGTAAAGATTTATTTAAATGTTGCTATGATCCAATGCTAGATGGATAAAACTGATGTACTTGATGCCCCTTTAAGATGCCAACCTTAACAAAATGTGCCAAAAGCACCCATAGGCCAACACCCCCTGAAGAATTCTAAGGGACATGTGCAAATCAGGTCAGTTAGTGTCAAAGGCATTTCTTGCCCAAGGGCAGGATTTCTTTAGTCAGTAACTCTGAATTAAATGTGGAAACATGACATTACCTTGCTGTTTGCTGTTTCACTACTGCAAACCACAGCCCAAAGCAAGATTAAACTAACTATACATTTAAACAAACTGAATAGGTAAGCAACAGCTGAGATGATGTGAGGATAAGAGGGTTAATTTGGGGTTGGGGGCACTAAAAATCATAAAAACTGACACTACAGTAAGATGACACTACATGTAAGATACATGTACAATATACATGTATGTGCCTTTCGCCCAGGCAAATGCAAATGGTCAAGCCAATCTTCCATTGAGTTGTTGATTATGCTTGAGCTAAAGGGTTAATTTCAACCTTTGTGATAATACATGTAGTTCTGTTATATCTGTCCAGGATTATTTGCAATGGAAGTGTCTCACAAAACGTGACATAGCAAAACCAGTCCTTTTGTGGGAACTCAAAGTGCATGCGTGCATGTTTTAGTGCATCTGATGCAGGATGCAGTGATCACACATGGCCAATTTCTGTTTGAATGAATGGTCCCTATGTACAGTTGCAATCGTATTTATGATTGCAATGGTGTTGGTAAATATAATCTCATTCAGATAAAACGTTTTTCCTCATTCCATCTGTCCGCCATTCATTGGTGTATTAACATTCGCAAGGGTCCAACTTATTGGGGTTGTGACTGGTGCACTTTAAAACTTCCTTTGAAATCCAATGCAATCCTAGCTCAATGTTTAACTGTCAGCTTAACCATATCAGCGACACAATGTACATGTACATGTATTGTCACATATTGATACAGTACGTGCAGTTTTAGCATAATATTCATAAATGCTACTACCCCATGAAACCATTGATCACCATCGAACTTCAATAAAAGGCTGGAATGTTTTCAGATTTTTAAGATTCTTTTTCTGGATCTCAGAGTAGGTTTGGTGTTGTCCTTGACTTGTCAGCCATGTTTGTACTGTTTGAATATTTCACCAGTTTTGGAAACTGAATGAAATTTCAATTACTAATTCAGTTTGTTGTTTGATATATGTTCCATCAACCATATGCTGCCTGGTTTAATTAGAATTTGCATGATGAGTTCCCAGGGGAATTTTCAACTTTTTCCTTCTTCAAAATTCTTCAAAAATTCATAACTTCACTTACTGTATGCTTACACCCACACAAATGACTGTCTGGTGGCTTCTCTAATATGACAGGCAACCTCCATTGATGCCAGAGTATTGCAGCCAGGCCTGCCGCCTTGTAAAGAGAGCCCAGATTGTGCGGTGTTGGCCCAACGTGCAGCTGGCATCTTTTAAAATGGGGCCTGATTAGTGTGTTGCAGTATTGTATTGCTCATCACTGGAGTGCTTTTGTCTCTGGTGACAATCCACTTTCCCTGAATGCAAAAAATAGTGATATACTGTTTCAAAACAATGATGGATTTCCTCCGCTATTGACAAATGAAAAAATGTTGGCAATTCCCAGCAGCTCGGTTGTTTATTCCGAGTACGGTCTTTAGTTAAAAGGCCCAGCTCCTTTGTCCGGATTTCGGGCACCTGCGGCTATGCGTATAAACCTAAGATCTCCAGTACCGGGAACCTTGCCACAAAGTGGTTAAATTGTCTTGAGTTTCTGAAGTATCGCGGACCTTGAAGTGCAAACACAGAAATTCATTTTGCATTGCAGAAAATTCATATATGCAGGATACACTTTCTGCAAGAACTACGTTTACGATATCAGTTCAGTTTTAATGGCAATATGCAAGGAAAAGACAAGTTATAAAAAAGTGCAGCTGATCAGTTTGTTTAGTTTGAACTGAATCATGATACATGTATTTATTAAGGAAAAATGATAAATCACAAGCTCAATTTTCAGTGACGTAATACTAAGATTCATGTTTCTCACTGAGTGGAATAAGAGACGCTACACAACCATCTGTCTGGAAGGGCAGACCCCTAAACATACCACATTACAGAAAGTTAATTCAAAGAAATAATGAAAAAGTGTTCTCTCTTTATTTTTCCTACATTTTTTTCTACGTCTGATAAGAATGACAAGTTGACTGGCTTTCTGGGCTGAAAGTGTGAAATGTCTCTGTAAAATCAAGAGTCCATCATTTGAAGTTAGAAAAACATGGTATGCAGCAAACAAGTGAGTTAATGTTTCCTACAACTAGTTTCATTCATCAGATAACAGAATCAGAGCCAGCTAAATAAAATGCCAAACTCAGAGCAATGAAAATGGCATACATGTACATTCATCCACTGAAAAAGCAGATCACAGTCCATGCCATGTTGTTGTGAATGAAGGATGGTAAACTACAACTACACCTCTTGGTTACCAACAAAAGTATGCCACAAGAAACCTATTAGGTAACTCGGGTCAACTGTACTAGCTAAAAAGGAAACCCTTGTTACATTCAGTTTAGACAAGCACCACATTTTTAAACCATTCTGGTTTAGCAATATATTCAAACCTCCAGGATGGTTTCAATCACTGGGATACATAGATTTGGTCATCATAGATACATATCGCTGGGACATAGATTTAGTATCTTACACAGCAAATAACCATAACTCTACTGTTCAGTGTTTATGATCACTGACACTGTGAAGAAACACAATGGAAGGCACAGTTTAAATGTGACTGGCATTATCAGAAACCCCATCAAAGGAAAATGACACAAAGGCCTACCACCATTAAACAAGGTCAAAAAATCACAAAACATAACAAAGGCTTTCCATCATTCAACACAAACACACCCAGACAAAATACAATTGGGTAATTCCAGAAATTAGGGGTCCTTTTTTCGGGGAACATCATGTGAACCTGTACAAGTCCACAGATTGCCACTGAACCTGACATTATGCGGACCTCTTTTGCATCAGGTCCAGATAAACCGACGACTCCCACACATACCCAGGAAAAGTTTGAAAAACCACCATGTACACGTGCATGGTACATGGGTTGTACCACATGTACACATAATGTTTACAATGTGAAATGTTCATTGTACAACCTAAGCTGCTTGGTTGACAGGCAAGGTCACAAGCAGTAAGTGGCCACTTGACTCTACTGTCAGTGTTGGAAAGCATTTTGGTATGAATACAAGCCTACATGTATATGTACAATGTAAAGGTAGGTGAGTGGCATGTGCCCCCCCCTTACCTCAAGGCATGAGGCTTGTCACTTCATCCAACAGCTCAAGTTTTCTATGGTTCATCGATATCAGATTAATAAAATATTGAGTATATGTGATATATCAAATATTCCCCATGTCCAGCAATTCTCAAGCTCGAACCAGATAACTCAAATTCATTCCCATCAAGAGAATAGGGCATTATAGGCAAGAATATCTGTTTCTAATAGTTCTCACATTGTACATGTATATGTACCTCTGTTTAACTTGAAGTATTGTTCAACCAATAGGAAAGAAACCGCCCAAAAAGTCACAAGCAAGTGTACACAGATCCCAAAACTTTTTCATGAGTTATAACTCTTCAATGTACTGTGTCCTTGAACACTGGGATGTAGTGTGCACACACTGGACTAGTCGCATTGTCATACCTCTGTCTTGGATATTGTCTGTTCATTGGCCAAGAACGACCACATGACAGGGCGATATATCCGCATATCACACTCACTGAGCAACATCTCACTCTGCCACTAGCACGTGCATGCACTTGAGTCAGAAGAGCTTCAGGAAGATTGAGAGCAACCCTTGTCGCCCATTTAGTCAGGTTTGTGTGGTACCCATGATACATTTTTTGCACAGGTTACCAGGGAATTTTATTAATGGTCACACTTGTATATAATAGCAACAGACTCATTCCCACCCCTGCCGTGTATAAGGTAATGCAGGGACTGCTAAATAGAGTAAATGACATTTGAAGTTATACCCACTGGTACTTGTACCTGCACTACTTTCACATTAAAGGTTATGCGATTAAAGAAAGTGAGGGAACGATATTGTTTATGTCTGTAATATTATACAGTTTGACAGTACGCCTATTGTTTTCTGAAATTCAGAGCTCGTTTTTTTAAGATACATTCCTAAGCCTCAACAAAATTAAGACAGAGGTATGACAAAACAATTGTTGACAGCTGTGATGTGGGATATGACAGTTTGAACACCCTCCGGCATGCATAGCACCCTCGGCGAATGTATCCATAATCCAGCCCACACATGTAACTATAAGGATGCCTGATTAGTGATTACAATTTTAAAGGGATGTTGAGTAATTGCATAATATTGTTACACGCCCATTTATGGACCCTACCTAGCTCCCAGGTATTCAGATTTAATTTGAGACCTTTATAATTTACAAGGTACGACTGATTTCCTAAACTTTGTAGACAATACCAAATGTGAGATCCCCATCTGCACGGGAATTACTGCATGAAAATGACTTCCAACTGCCCTCCAGACTTGAGCTGTGTTAGAATGGGAGACTTTATGTAAAAGTACCTCCGCTGAGCAGAAAAATTACAAAATTAAGTCCAATCAGCAAGCCTTGAGAATTACAGTCCCTCTTACATTAGTTTTACATCATGCTCACTATAACTAAAAAGACTGAGCGTGGTTGCAAAAAGTTGCAATAGAGCTGCAGTAGTTTTACTAAAATTACAGGGTCCCCAACTAATCTAATGGCAACAACAGGGCACTACAGAACTGCAGCAAGCACACTGTAAATACAATGTACTTCACCCCAAAAATTTCCTGAAACCTTTTGTGCATCCTGACATGCACATGCACATGACTTTATTTTTTGTGGCACAGATTCATGCACATTTCCATCAAGGCAGTTTTGACATCTGCCTCACAAATACTGTGGCAGATTGTATCAAACAGATGGTAAACATGACTGGTTTTGTATAAGTAAAATCAATTTTGGTAGTGAGGATGAAATTGAAATGTTAAATGCAAAACTTACTCACTTGAGCAGCATGGTAGCTGACTATTATTAGCAAATGAAAATATACTTAAAAAGTACCACAAAGTCAACTAAATGCAAAATATTTTTCTACTGTACAAAAAGTCCAAGTGGGAGTACAAAGAAGTTTTACACAAAGGAATACTTATGGGGAGTCCTAATAAGTTTCCAGGAGGGCACAAAAGAGAAAGTCCAATGGAAGCACGGTTACAGATAATGACAACGATCAGGGAATCTCCAATGTCAGCTATAATCAGTTAGCAGGGTAGCTGCATAACTCTTGTCCAGAATTTTCATATCAAATTTCACAGCCATTTTCTTTCCATTTTCAAAAAGTTTTCATAATGACAATCTAACAAAATCAGGGCTGTGCCAAATATCCAAATATTCAATCAATTATTAAATATTCGAATATCATTTTCCAAATTTGAATATTCAAATGCAATATTAATAAAAAGGGAGAATTTTTTTTATAAGAAAAATTGCACTACGAAGGCTTGTTTCAAGCAGATTCCAATGAAAAGTGACAGAAATCTTACGTTTTAAAAAGTGACTTATTCATTAAACGATTTAAAAGGAATAGAAATTTTCAACAGGGCAAGAAATATTGTTCATCTCTTAAATCTTGCTAAATAGTGCCTGGAGATACTCTTAGATGTGAGAAGCTATTGTATTGGTTATAATGTACACTCGTGTGCATTATTGCAACTGATTTTGTATACACTGTATGGTTTGTTCATCAACAATCTGCTGGTCGGTGTGACAGAAAATTTGGATACTTAATCAAATTGATCAATAAATATTTGAATAGTGAATTATTCAAATTGACTCAGCCCTAAACAAAATATACTATAAATTTGAAAACATGATTAGCCACTTTTCCCTTAAGGTTTCTGAAATAATGTCTATAGGCTAACTTTAATCTTAATTGACTGTGATGAGCCATCCAGTTAAACAGTTTGCTTTATTGGAACCAAAAGTATTATTGCACTGATTGCATACAACCCACCAATTCCTAATCAATTGCTGTCATAGCTGGAAGTACCCTGATGGTGGCGCAATGTTGTGCGGTCAAATTACCGTGACATCCTGTATAAGTAGGAAGCGACTTAATACTAGCCCGTGAAACCTGGTGCGCTACTTTTTTCAGTAGCTGGGGTGACTAATGATTCATGAAGAGGGGACAATGCAATACACCATTTAAAACATTTCAGAAACAGGAATCCATTACGTCGATTCGATAGCTTCGTTGGTAGCGATTTGAACTACAGATCCGTAGTCCCTGGTTCGAATCCGACCCATTTGTGCTATTCATTTTCCTGTTTTATCATTGTGTTTGGGATTTCCTTTTTCAATTGATGCAGAAACAGAGTCCAAGCATGAAGCCTCTAAGAGTTTTGAGAAAAACAGCAGACCAGGTTTCACGGGTTAGTATCTAGTCACTTCCGTATAAGTAGCGGGCCCATCTCCAAGTGGGAGGGGCCAAGTGGGCCTCCCCCCCGGCAGGAAGCTGTCCCCCCATAAGTAAAAAAAAAGCATGACCAGTATATTTTGTTCCTGTGATGTGGCCTCCCTAGCTGATACTGTGGCCCCCATTAATGCCTGAAGCTGGCAACGGGGCTGTTAAGCAGTTTCCTATTGTTTCATCTGAATTACCGTTTTTGATGTGTTTCAAAATCAGTGTCTTCTATTTGCAATAATTCAATATGACCAGTGAGGTTTGCATTGTCATTATTTTTTGATATCTTGAAAAAAACACCAAATCTGATTGCTAAAACTGTGGTCATCCTCATGAACTTTCCAAAAATGTTGGGGGGTAAATTCAATAGGGGCAATTGGTTTGACTAAATACCCTTGAAAGATTTCTCTAGTTATCTCAATTGATAAGAGCATGTGTTTAGCAAACACAAGTTCGTTGTCTGTCCATGTATGCCCAATCTGCAACCAGCATCCCCAATTTGCATAAATATACATCCATAATTTGAAAATCCCAAATTTGAATGTTTCACAATGACTGTTCCATAAATTCTTTGCAAAGGTTGCAGTTGTTGATCAAATGTTATGATAAAGTTATTTATTACTATTTAATTTATTTTGGCACTGTGAGTATAAAGCGAAATGTTTTGTAGATAGCGCAAAGCATCTTCGAACCATCATTGTTTCCTGTGCAATGATAAGAGCCAGACAGTCACATCAGTTGGCCCCACCCACGTCTGGTGTTCATGGCTTCATAAGTATCTATATCACCCTCTTTCATACAGATTATTATTACCTACTACCCAAATGCCCATTCAGTTGAAAGTAACCTGCACAATAAACGCATTAGCATTCTGGTGTTGTGGCGACATTGATTGATATTGTTTGGTTTGGGGAAAAATATGACTATTATATACAGGGTTAATGGGGGCGTGGTTATTTATTTTTGAATTATTTTTCTATTATACTAAGTGTACCTGATACCCAGTCTTTACAGAAATGGTTACCCAGTTCAATAATACCTGTAAACACATAGGCCTCAATTCAACTGCTTTCCACTGTGCTTCTGCTGATGATACTGCCCCGACATGCATTTACATGTTGATTAAACTTGTAGTCTATTTCAGCAAATACCCATTACAAAAAAAGTCTGAAATTTACAACTGGAAAGTGAAATACAAAATAAATACAAAATTCTTCACTGTGGTTCATAAAAGGCATGTGATATACACATTCCGTCAATTTAATTAAATTTACATGTACTTGTACAATACTTTGCTGAACACGTAGTTCCACACATGTGTAACTGATCAGATCTCCAGAGGAGTATGAAACCTTTTAAAACCCTGTACCCTGATCATTTTGAAGGTAGTGTGTATTCATTGATCCCTACCACAGCTGGGAATAATAGTTTTTAATTGGGCAAAGGCATGCCGCCAGATCTCCTGTTATGTGGTGGCATTTCCTTGTGCACCTAAATGGACGTTTTGTCACTCTCTTTGCCTGGGACAACAATAGCAATATATCTGATACACCAGATTACTGTGGCAGTTTTCCAGGATGGGTTTTATCCAATAATGCTAATCCTTAGATCTGGGGTGGTCTGCTCCCCAGGGAGGTTGCATCAGTGATGGAGATCTCCTCCTGACAATGTGTTCCCATGGGAATGGTACTTTTTTGGCTTTCAAATGAAGGTGTGAGATGACAGCAACTTGGCTAGACAGGACATTACTTAACTCAACCCTTAAAACTTGCACCTCTTAGCTTTTCTTACGCTTGTCAGCTTCCATTTTAGGATAACTGTAAAAGGTATTGGAGCAGCTGGCCACATTGTATTTGGGTTGATGCTTTAAAGACTCCTCTTAAGAGGTGTAAGACCCCTTGAAAAAATCTCCCACATCACCCTTGAACAATAACACCTATTCCTGACCACCTTATGCTCAATCTTGCCATCAGTTACATCTTTATTTTGCCAAAGGCTTATCTGCTGCCCAGCTACATGTACATGATGACTCACAATCCAACTTTTCTACTTGAATTGTTTGAAATAAAATGACTGAGAAAGAACAAACTCAAGACGCTCGTAAGACTTTGTTCAAGACTTTTCAGAGGAGTGGATAACCCCCTTCAAGTGTGCTTCTTTGCACGTGGAGCTATACTGGTCCAGAAGGAGGAAAGTCTGATTGTTGCTATTGGCTTTCTGCTGTAAATCGGCATCTATCCCTTTTGGTGTACCTTTCTCTATTTGTACAGAAATAAAAGGCAAGCAAACTGACAATTTATAAGTGCTAACATTAAAGTAGTATAAGAGCAAGTCCAGACCCTAAGTTGGCATTTTTGTCATAATGCCCAAAACAATGTAATGTTTGTCTGATCTTCCTTACCAACATGTAAGAAAGGACCTCAGATGGTGACCTGTTTTTGTTTGGTTTTGTTTTAGTTTTCATTTAGCTGCAGCTGCCTGTCCTTGCTTGTAGATCTTGTCTTTTGGGACACTACAAAATCTCCTGGACAGCTTTGTCCCACCAGATAGGCTTGAAGCAATGCAGAACTCAGACTGTAATATGGGGGTAACTTAAAGATTCATTATACGCAGCCTCTTGGGGGATGTCGGTGTGGCCTGTTTGTGTTTATCCTGTCTTTACTGGGAGACCCATTGTTGTTCAGAACTAAGCTGGGCCAACAACCCCAGGGCAAGCTCAACACTGTGCAGTAAGAAATTTGTCAAAAACCTTGTTGGGGCACTTGTAAAACCTGTAAGCTTTTTGTACAGTTTCATCTTGCTCCAAGGCATAACTGTGGTGACAATTATTTGTTTGGTTTGAGATGGATGACTACATGTACAAGCAGGCCTGTATGTTTGCAGATCAGATTGAATTATACATGAGGTCTTTTCACACTACGGCCTCTCAACCCGGGTTGAACTCAACCCTGGGCGAACCCATGTCCACCCAGGGTTGAAAATCTGATTTTTCAACCCCATATTCAACCCACATTCAACCCAGGGCTGTTTCATACATGTTTCATGCAAACTAAGCTTATATGGGTGAGTTCTACCTGGAAATGAACACAAAAAATTTCAACCTGCAAATTGGTCTGGAGCAGGGTTGATTTCAACCCGGGTTGAAATCAATCTTGGGGTTGATGCAGGGTTAATGCAGGGTTGAAAATTGTTAAATGTGAAACCTTGTGTCAACCCTGTGTCAACCCCGAGATTTGTCTAGTGTGAGAAGGCCTATGTATGCATCTCCAACCCTACTTTCACTGGAAAGTTGTACATGTACAAATGTAAGTGAAGGTAAAAAAGGAGTCTTTAAGGGTAAAATAAATGTTTGCCATGTGGCTCAATTAAAATGATGTTCATAACACAAATAGTTGCAAATTATTCTTATATTCAAGCAAGTAAGTGTAGGCTAATGTACATGAACCTCTTTGACCATGTGCTTTTAAAAAACTTTTTTTCCCAATGACCACTGGCATTCCAGAAAGGGATTTGTGCTAGACGGTTAGAGGGTACAAGGTACATGTAGAATATAAAGATAATGTTCTCTAAAAAGGCATACCTGTACAGCCTTAAGCTGATGATGATACGTGTAAACAGAATATATTCTACTGTTTGATTAATGTTTGTATGATTAATTTACATCAGACAGAGTTATCTCCATTAATCTCTGTGCAGGAATGCATCAAATAATTGAATGTTTAATAAAAAATGTATTTAAATAATTGGCATGCCATATTAATAACTAATTCAAGCATAAGACCTCAGAGTTTCCGAAGGACCAGTGCTCTACAAAAAGGTGTATTAAGTCGTGCAATGCAAAAACATGTAATGGCCTATTCCATGTGCCGAGAGTGAAAATATTTGGAAATATTTTGAGGCCAATTGCTTGACCAGAAAGCCTCTGTTACTAAGGAAAACCAAGAGTGTATCTAATTTAAGTTTAATATTTCTGTTTGTTATGTTTAAAGGGCATTATCAAAAAGCATGTGTGATAAAATGAAATTATATGAATATGCAAATGGCAAATAACTCCAAAACACAAAATGTCACTGGGATGAATTATATATCAAATGAAAGCTTAGGATGTAAGCAATTTGATTATATATAACTCAAATTCCCAAAATCATGACATAATACTCCTTTTTGCAGAGCTGGTCACATTTATCAGATGAGCTTTCGGCTGGTTGTGACAGGTCACATGTGGTTTGTTCCTTGGAGATCCAGGCTAAATATAGGCTCAGAGGTAACCTTTTCAAAATACATATACAACATGTATACATCCCTTGGAAATTTACTTACTACGCTACTTGTGAAAGTCAGAAAAGCCCACAGACTAGGTACACACAAGTCACTTATCCCTCCCCCCCCCAAAAAAGAGAGAACTTATCAAATGATCATTGTGGTGAAAAGTGATTGTACATATGTCTAATGGAGGTGGACGGTGTGAAACCCCTTTTAATACCTTACAAACCTCTAGCATTGTTTGTTTGCTTACCAATCCCTACTTTACCAACCAAATAGATACTGCAGCCTTCAAGTATCCCACAACTGCATTGGGGGTTTGTTTGAGAGGCATTCTTCACATTGCAGCAGGGATTTTGGTGGCTGCCTTTTTGCCGGATTTCAGAAATACAGGCTTGGGTAACTCCAGCCAGTTCATACTACACTGGGGAAATGTACATGTAGGATCAAGATCCAGCCAAATGACTAAAGGTGTGTTTGCACTGGACTTTTTTCCCATGGGTTTTACTGAGCTGATGGTCAAATGAAAAAATGGTCAAATGTGACCACTGTCCACACTTGGACTTTTGACAATGTAACCAAGCTGGCAAAGTGATGACTTATGAGGGCGCTTTGAGTGACCTTTCTGCATTTATTTTCGTCCTTAGACACAATGTTACCATCCTTGTTATCATCTGGAAATGGAGCACTCTTAACACCAGTTAATCTTCCAATGGTGTCAATGAAATGGTGCACTCTTAACACCAGTTACTCTTCCAATGGTGTCAATGAAATGGTGCACTCTTAACACCAGTTAATCTTCCAATGGTGTCAATGAAATGGTGCACTCTTAACACCAGTTAATCATCTTCCAATGGTGTCAATGAAATGGTGCACTCTTAACAACAGTTAATCTTCCAATGGTGTCAATGAAATGGTGCACTCTTAACACCAGTTACTCTTCCAATGGTGTCAATGAAATGGTGCACTCTTAACACCAGTTAATCTTCCAATGGTGTCAATGAAATGGTGCACTCTTAACACCAGTTAATCTTCCAATGGTGTCAATGAAATGGAGCACTCTTAACACCAGTTAATCTTCCAATGGTGTCAATGAAATGGTGCACTCTTAACACCAGTTACTCTTCCAATGGTGTCAATGAAATGGTGCACTCTTAACACCAGTTAATCTTCCAATGGTGTCAATGACAATGTGCAATGATTGCGACCAAAAGGGCAAACAATTTACAGGAATTATTCACCACATGCCATACCAGGCAAAACGTGCAATGTGCATGCATTGTTTCCCTGTATGAGGCATGCCACTGCGCCTGGGCCGGATGTACCCTCCACTTGGCCACTTTCCCATGCTTTTTATCAAGTTGCACTGTCTGCACTGGACTTTCGTTTTACGAAAAGTGTCTCGGTAATTATTTCTGGGCAGAAATTGGTTGGTACTGGTAGAAATGACCACACGGCTCAGTAAAAGTAACCAAGAGGAAAACTTCCTGCAATGTCTGCACTGGACTTAAAATGGGGGAAGTAACCATCGTTTCGGTATGTTTGACCAAAAAAGTCCAGTGCAAACATGGCTAAAGGGTAGCCAAACCAGAATAAATCATTGGACTTATTCCCACTTGAAGTAGACTCACACCCAGATCCACATTCTGCAGTGGTAACCCATCATGAAGAAAATGATATGAAATTTATTAACCGATGGTACAAAGCATTACAAAATGACATCCAACAATGTCAAAAGTGGAATAATTATCCTTGTTGAGTTACTCTGGCCCCAATGTGTAACTTTACATGGCATGCAGAAAGCAGTTCCAAGAATATTTTATGGAGCTGTATCAATTTTGCAGGGACACCACTTCCAGGGAAAAGGATTACTCAGTACAACTTGCACTGGAGTGCTGTAAACTGCCTTAACACCAACATCCCTTCCGGCACTGCACTGTCGTCAGAGCAGGCAGTACACAAAACTGTTTCACACCATGAAAAAGCTCCAATCCTTTTGATTGTTGAAGCCTACTGAATTGAACAGGCCTTGCTGGTTAGTCAGTGCTTTTCAAAAAATTCTTCCTGTAATAATTGTTTGACTATTGTCTGAGACTGAGATACCTTCCAAGTTCTCCAATGTTCAAGGTGTTTAACCTGAGAGACTTCTGAGTGTTTTTTCTCTTTTCTTATAGGAATGTGCACTAAAAAATATTGGGTGTTCAATAATACATGTAATTTGCATAAACAGCACTAGCTATGCCACATTAGCTTCGGCAATGTAGCCAAAGCAGCTAATGATCAGAGTGTTCAGACAACTTTTTAATACTGCAAGTTCAACTCAAAGTGGTTTATCTCCATTTCTCAGGATCACAAAGAAGTTCCGTTTATTTACATATAGCACATACTATATTGTGAGACATATAACTTTATTCTCCAGAGTATGTACATGTAAGTATGAACATTACTAAAGGTTCATCATTCTGGCTTTCAAAATTATGAAATGTCTGTACTGCTGGAAAATACTTCACCCTTTTATTGGAAATGAAAGGAAATGTCAATTATTGATCCATGTACAAAACACGTACAAAACATGTAGTACATTATGCAAAATCCTCTTTCTACAAATTTGTAATCAGTGGATTTCCAAAATGGTAAACCAAGTGCAACAGTTCACAGTAATCCTCAGGGGAAGGGAAGCCTCTATGGACAAGCACAATTTTATTCCACGCACTTGTACCAGTACATGTATACAGCACTTTTAAAATGTTATCTCTCTAGCAGGAACCGTAGTGTTAAGAAGGCATCCCCCCAAAATAGCTCAAAATTCACTTTTATAGAAAAACACAAGAGCACTGCCCTGTTGACTTGGTTCAATCACAGATCTTAATTTATACCAATAGATTCAACAGGCACACCAGTGTTGTCTGTTAAAGAGAGCTGGACTGTACTGAACAAATTTGGGGTCGGAAGTGGGAAGACCCTAAGCTGCCTGAGCACCACAGGAAACCTGCTGGTACAAATAAGAAATGTTTTGACAAATTAGTACTCCCCTAGGCATTTCCCTCCTGCATTCCCATATCCTAACCACTGTATCAATTACATGCACTGCTGCATTTTCTTTCATCCACCTACATGTGTATCTGGCGGGCCCTTGAGTCAGAAAGCTAAGACATAATGCCCACAGATAATTGTATGAATAATATGCCAGTACTTGGCACTTTATTTCGCTTGGCATACACACACACACATGTACATGTGCAATGAAGCTAAACCCCATGCACAAACACATTTGCCGAGCAATACATGTACTGTTAATGTCAAATATCAATATGCTTGTAATCTAGTCATGAGAATGTGGTTTTCAAACTTGCACAAGAGTCAATTTTCCTAATTGTTTTGTTTTAAGCCTTTGATAGCTCATATGAAGTTATTTTTGTACCATAAGTGACTGTAAAGTGTGTTGATCAAACAGCACTGCTACTAACAAATGCTACTTTTATTGCTTTGCCCGACAGAAAAACAAAAATGTAACCAAATTAAAGCACAAAAATGCACAAATAACAGATAAATTAACATAACCAGAGTAAGCTTTAAATCTAAAAAAATTTTGATCCACATGTACATCCGCATAAATATTATGCATGACACATGAGTAACACAAACTACATGTTATAGAATCCAGAATTGTTTGAAATACATTGTTTTCTGTTTTATTTATGCAAAACTCAAATGAATACCTCATTCTTACTGGTTGAAAGTATATCAAAGAAAGCTTTTGACAGATAATAAAGCTACAAACTGGTTTCAAACACTTTCTGATTCTATGAAATTTGACCAGTGTTTTGTGGACTCTAAACCTCTTGTAAGACAATCACTATCATGGCACAAGCATGCGTATTATATGAGTTTGTTCCTTTAGAGTACCCAAGTGTGATGGCATTTTGAACCAGGAAGTGCAGTGCAAATGAATGGGGTACATGCATATGTTGGTTCTCATGCTGGTTCTCAGGTTAATACCTTTTCCATACACAACTGTGCAACTGACATATTTACTTCGGTATACTATACAGCCTAAATTTTATTCTTGATACCCCCGCCGTTGCAAACAAGGAGTTTGGTAATGTGCTGGCAAAGCACAAATCACAGATATAGG